>NC_059555.1:1214285-1517857 GCF_905220415.1 Colias croceus
TAATGTGTGACAACAAAGATTTGAAATATCGAATTCTGTCCCGACCGGACCCATCAGATTGTCATCTGTTAATGACGTGGGGACCGTCCCTTATTGGGGCATGGGACATTGACCGAGTTTTCTTTAAAAGGGTTCTGATAAGGAAAGTTATGAATTTGGGAAGTTATTGATTTTAGGTTGTAGTAGCAATTGTAAATTGCATATTGTGAATTTTGTCTTATCCTGTCATGCAAAATGGAAATGAGTAATTGTTCTTGCACAATTTCTTAACCAGCCCTAATAGCGCTAAATGTATAGCCTTATATTATTACGTATGTTATTATATTATATCTATATTATTACGTATATTTTTCATTTTCCAATATAATATATGTATATTTATGTATATTTATTATTTATTTTAATCTCAGTAACCCTTTTATATTTAAATATTATGTATGTACAAGTAAGTTTATAATTATCTACTTATTATGGATTGTCAACTTTAACTACCTATATAACATTTAATCACCTATTGTTTCTTTTTTTTTTACTTTTTAAATTATGTATTAGCTCCTAATTTAACCACCCAGAAGACCGTTCTGGTGCTCCAAGCGTAGCAAGTCGAGGGGACTACTGAAAACCGGCGCCTCTCCTCTAATACGGAGAGGCAAATGCTGAGTAGTCCACCTAATCACGAATACGATATTAAGATATTTGAATGTATTTAATGTATTTTAAGATTTAATTTTTTCCATGTAAAGTGTTTAGTTATAAGTCAAAAATTTGTAAAAGTATTTGTGATTAAACGTATTTTCTTTCTTTCTTTCTTTCTAATTGCGGATTTTGAGCATGGCAGCAAATAAATGTATAAAAAATGATAAATAATTTAATCGAAGAATTATTAAAGTTCAATTTTTATTGATATGTAAAAATATTAATAAATTTTAAAACCACAACTAAATGTAGCTGCTATCTAACAATAACACGAAAATGATCAAAAAATTTAAACACAATATGCAAACTCTATCTCTATATTATTTCATGTAACATAATTATATTACATAAAAAATGTAATATTTATTTAATAAAATACCACTAAATTCGTCACAACACTCAGATTTGTAATAAATTCAATATCAAAGGAATGTCCGATATTTACAATCGTGTCGGAACCATGTCGCCCCCGTATCGTCCCCGTGTCGTCTCCGTGTCCCCTACAAAATTAGGGAGGGTCATCTTTACTTAGATATTTACAAGATTGACATGAATACATTATTGTATTGTTCATTTCGAATGATTTGGGGTTTTCTTTGTATGTTTGTCAATCAAAAACTTCGTAAATTGTATGCTTGTTGTGATGTTATTGTAAATGTTTAAGTTGTTTTTGAGTTGAATAAATATTATTTGCTAAAATTTTAAGTATTTAAGGAATGTATATTGTATATAGTGTAGATATATATTAAATATTTAATGTGTTTATTACACATTCATAAGAATTTTTAAATTTATTGATAAACTACATTACAAATTTTAATTATGTTTTACGTTTAAGTGTCTCTACTCCATTTAACACGTTTTTATTAGCTTCATTTATTATTTAATTTAAAACTTTAACCTTTATTAGTAAAAACATGTACAAACATACACCATGTTTTATATTAGGACCAATTACATATTAAAGTGAGGATACGGAAACTATCGACATCGATGTTTTGTGGTCGACGGTAGCGTTAACTTTGCATTATTAATGATTCATTTAGTTCACACTAACCAGGCGGCTCTCTCGAACCCTTTGGTTTTGGCTAGTGATGGAGTCGTTATCGATAATTTGAATGATAAATGGATATTGAAATTATTGTTTAAGTCAAAATTTGATACAAGAGAAACTATGCCAGGCATCAACAGTGAATTCTAATACTTTTAATTCAGATTTTGTATAATCGATAGAAAAAATCTATTGTTCATCTATCTTGCCACTTACATACAATTTGTATTACTATAATATGTAGGTCAATGCTATAACCACAATAAAAAAATTTCAATCCTACATATTTTTCATAAATTAATCGTAGGCTACTTCGTTATTAGTCCATCGGTATTGTTATTTCACAAATTAAAACACATTATCAGAAAAAATAGTATCTATGTCACTGAGGAATAATTTTAAACAAGTATACGTTACTTGCATAAAATTATCGTACTCCTAAAAACAATATTAATATCCGAATATCCAATCCTATCGATACGTACACATCACTATCATTGTTTAGAGAGTGCAATCGGCGATCTGATTAATAGTGCTCGCTTGAAATGTTTAATCTTGCCGTGATTCCCCTCGTCTCGGTTACACTAACACTACATTATGCATCAAGCATCGATTGTGTTGCGAACATCACTAGTTTGTTGTTCCTTATTTGTTGAACAGAATTGTGAATGTTACTAATAAACGGCTGTATCTTTTGATTTCGTTTACTTATACGTTTGATTTTTTTAAAGCTTCAAGGGACCGTAGACTTGAGTATTCAATATAAATTTCAACTCGATACCTACACGCGTTCCTGAGAAAAAGGGTCTTGACAGACAGACAACAAAGTGATCCTGGTAAGGGTTCCGTTTTTTAATTTTGAGGTTCGGAACCCTAAAAACAGCGTAAATAATGACTTAAAAATATGACTTACTAACAAAATAACAAACGAAGTGAATCGTAAGAAAGACAAACGCAAATTTGGTGTAAGTGTGAAATCAAGTGTATAATTAGGACAAATATTGGGCCAAGGCTTCGAACAAAGAAAACAGTGGTAGGGGCGTCTTACAGCGGCGGGGCGGTAAAATGCTGCTGTTGATAGATTTGGATATGAAGAAAAAGAACCAAAAGTAATTGATGGAACTTTTTAGCAATTTTGAAGTATGGCGGTGCAGCACACAAAACAAGCCGTAGCGTAATAAGAAAACAGAGACATCATACCTACTGTAAGTTAGTTAGTCTTTACAATATTACGACTTTGATAAAAACGTAAAAAAGCACTGATAAAAACTATTCATAATTTCTTACAAAAGAATGCTAGTCGCCTACTTGCTCGAATTTGAATCAGCGAAACAGAATAATGTGCAATACTAAAAAGACAAAAATCACTCCATCTCCTCTAATCAATTAAGTTATACCAGTTAAATGAACAAATGGATGTGTATTTATTACTCGTTCATGCGAAAACCGCTGAACAGATTATGATACTTAGTCGTGATGTACTGTGTACTAGAACAACACATACGCTATTCAATAGTGTGGTCTCATGATTCGTACGCGGTAATAGGTTGTTAAAATTTTACGTTATACCAAGCGGCATTTTACCGCTCTCAAACAATATGATCCCCAAATCCCCATGTTTGCCTTCCGATCTTACAAGAGGAACGTGTTTTACAGATTTTCGATGTTTTCAGCGATCGCTTAGGGTTCGTGTTTGTTCTGATTGTTTGAGAATTTCCAGATTTTCCAGTGGAGTTGATTAATTGGCTATAATTGTCTATCTATTTAATGGATCTTTCTGGAATTAATCTATACTAATATTATAAAGCTGAAGAGTTTGTTTGTTTGTTTGAACGCGCTAACCTCGGGAACTACTGGTCTGATTTGAAAAATTATTTCGGTGTTAGATAGCACATTTATCGAGGAAGGCTTATAGGCTATATTATATCATCACACTAAAACCAACAGGAGCGGAGCAATGCGGGTAAAACCGAACGGCACAGCTAGTGAACTATACATTCGTATTTATATAGGTTTGTTCTATTAATAGTACATTATAAATTGAGAATAGATTTCAGTTTTTTAAAGTTTATTTAACGTTCTTTTGTTAATATTTTTCATATTATATGTATGCATAATAATCACGTAGTTTGTCTTTATTCATGTAATTTCTTTAGTTCATGTCTCTAGCGAAGATTTCTTTCCACGAATTCGTTATATAATATATTCAAATAATAATAAATTGCCACGATCTAAATCTCCAAACCAGCTCTGCCGCTGAGTAATATCCAAATACTGATATATTGCAAAAAATCTAATACACCCGTCCGTTTGTCACAAAATTTCAATATCGTACCTTCAGAAGCACTCCGAACAAAATATTTGAATATTATGATTTATGACTACTTTACCGACTAACCAAATTATCTAGACCTCGATGTACTAACATAGATTTTAAAATGAGAGGTCAAAATATTTTGGATGGTATAGCGTAGTGGATAAAATCGACCAATGTACCTAAGTTGAACCCTCAGTTCTAAGACATAGTTTGTAAGGAGGGGTCATGTTATCTTGGACATATCCCCTAAAGGTGCATGCCAAATAGTGGGACGTCATTTTTGTTGCAATAAATCTCAGAGTTAATATGATACAGTCAATAGGATTTGGGGATGTATGTGTAAGTACGTCAGTTTTTTTCTTATTTTTTTGATATGTTTGTTTAGACTATTTTTGTGTATTTTGTACTTTGAATGTACCTATATTACGTTAATGTTATACGTAGACTTAGTATGTGTTGCACAAAATATTAATAAAAGTATTCATGATTTGTTATTATTAAGTCACATCAAATTTAATAATTGCCAACTGTAAACACACGCAAATATTATACAATAATTAATTTATTATTAATTATTGTATTATTGCATGTGGTAGAAATTATTGAACATGTTTTTTTTAAATGGAGTATAAGTAGATGTTCTTCTGCTATCTTCATTCCAAATAACATCTCAATCGATTGTGATTTGATATGACAGCGTAACAGACAGACAGACCATCACATTTATAATATTTATGTTAAATTTATATATTCTTTACTACATAGTATAAAACAAAGTCGCTTTCTCTGTCCCTATGTCCCTTTGTATGCTTAAATCTTTAAAACTACGCAATGGATTTTGATGCGGTTTTTTTAATAGATAGAGTGATTCAAGAGAAAGGTTTTAGTATATAATTTATTAGGTTTTAGACAAAGCGGGCGAAGCCGCGGGCGGTAAACTAGTAATTTATATATTCTTTACTTATAATAACCACATATTATAATCACTGAACATTCAATATCTTCCAACATAAGAAAGCTTACAGCTATCAACATATAAATACACGATACGAGAAACACGCATTATTTATTAGGTGAGAAATACTTTGATAAATCACCACTTCGCGTAGGGTAACATTTTAAGGGTTGAAATTGTCGAATATTATGCTCGTACGTGCGACATAGTAATGTATTCCTTTAGATATATTTGAGAATAAATATTTTTAACCAACCTTAAAAAATGATGATGCTATTAAGGCATACGTTATGGAGTCATTTGAAGATTTGCACATTATATACATGACTGAGCTGTTGGTCTTAGCATGATGATATATTATATCCTATAGCCTTCCTCGATAAAATGGGCTATCTAACACCGAAAGAATTTTTCAAATAGGACCAGTAGTTCCTGAGATTAGCGCGTTCAAACAAACAAACAAACTCTTCAGCTTTGTAATATTAGTAAAGATTTCGAGACAGTATTCATTCGCAATAATATATAATTATATGTCGACTTTTATATCACTCTTCTAAAAACGGCTGTTACTATATCTATGACATTGTTCTGTTGTCTAGGCAGAACAATGATTCTTGGTCAGTTTTTTCCCTATAAAATTATGAACTGACCAAATACGACCTTTTACACCAAAGCTAAAAGAGGAAAGATTATTAGGTATATAAATATTAATATGATTAATGATTATATTAGATGAATAATCTTTAAGCCTATTCTCTCATAAAAACGAACACAACATTGTAAATTAAACACAATACAAAACAATCACAAACCAAATATATCAGTATAATGTTATACATCATCAAACATACACGCGAATTGTACAATCCGCATGTATGTATGTGTGTATGTATGTACATTAAATCCCCGTATCTGCGGCTGCCAACGTCGCGATTTATTTTAACACATTTTGTTTATAAATGATATAATGCGATACTACGCGTTTCGCGGGAACGAATACGTTCGGTAATTGTATGGAGCTGTTAAAACTCGCAAATAAAACAAAAATATATTTTCCAATACACTTTTTAGAAGCAGAGAATATACAGCTTTTAAGAATTTGTTAATATATCGTTGCCATCATAGCTGTATTTTTTGTACTCAGTCTA
Organism: Colias croceus; assembly: GCF_905220415.1. Lineage (NCBI taxonomy): Eukaryota > Metazoa > Arthropoda > Insecta > Lepidoptera > Pieridae > Colias > Colias croceus. The sequence continues at coordinate 1,220,453 of NC_059555.1, forward strand.
TAAATGTGTATTCCATGTAGGTATTATAAACTGTATCGTCATCACTTCTCATTATCATCATCACCATTTATAGAATGCTTACTATTAACTGGATGGCTTTTAAAATATAAAATAAGATACCGTACTAATTAAATCGGTTGAATATTTACACGTTTTAAGTTAACTCTTTTGATTTGATTTACTCACACAAAAATCTAGACAAATTGATCTAAGTCTCTATAAATACATAGGCACGTGATACTCAATTGGTGTAAAAAAATCACTCTTTACAATACTTAAAACAGAAAAAGAGAACGTTTTAACAGCTCCATACAAATACCATTCACAGGGTGTTAAGAATCCTCACGTACATTTTGCTCGCATGTTTATACAGAACATTTATTCTTACAGCTCCCCCCTCCCTGCCACAATCTTTGTTTACCCCTCTCAGATCAATTGGGAGTTTAATTGGATTTAAATTTAATTGTAGTATGTGTTTGGAGAATATATGGTTTAAATATGTCAAAATAATAATTAAATGAAATGAAAAATTCTTTATTGCACACTAAATATATAGGATTAGAAACTAAGAGCGATACAAGTAATAACATGTACATATGTGTCTTATCGCTGTAAGCGATTTCTGCCCGACAACATATTAAATGTATGGGAGATATAAAATTGTAGCAAAGGAGGTAACGGGTGCAGAAATTAGTCGCTATAAGGAACGAGAATGCGATTATTTTTGTTTTTCTAGTTCCTGTTTACTCTTCTATAGCAGCAATGATCTAAGAACAAGATTCATTACCAGTAATATATGTAAATTATCTTTCGACACGCAGTTTCTTGTAGTAAGAGGAAGCTTCCTATCTTCAATTTTCTCAAACGTTCATCCAAATTTTGTAAGTTGCTCAGAACTGAAACAAAAATACATAGACATTAACATTAATTATAATATCAGTTATTTACTATCATTCTACTGTTTTAGTGTACCTTCTTACCTTTTACAGCCTCCTTGGTACAGTGGTTGACGCGTGAGCGTAGAACCGAGGGGTCCTGGGTTCGATTCCCAGTGGAGACGAAGATAAAAATGTCTTGGTCTGGTGACACAGAAGGCTGATCACCTACTTATCCCTAAACAAAATCGATCAGTGAAACAGATGTATAATGCATCTGCCCCTTACTTACTAGGGGATATGGGACTTCACTTTTTTTCTTACCTTTTAACGAATTATATTTTCTCAAATTCCATTTCTCATAAGTGAGCATATACGTAAATCTAGTGACGAATAAACTAAGCAAATGTCTGTCCATCAACGACCTACAATTTGCGAGGAAATATACGCAAAATTTAACCTTACCTGCGTTCGAAGTAATTATAGAGTAGGGTAAGATTGTCCATTCTGGTGTACCACTGTCCAGTGTTCTAGAAATTCTATTTAGGCAATATTTAGCTATCTCAATATATAGTGACTTACCCCGGCTCTGCATGGATTGAGTCGCTGTTATTACAAAAACTTGCATTTTTAAATCTACTAGCTTCTCGCTCCGACCAGCTTTTTTGTAGTTATTTACATGTAATATTTTTTTTTATTAGTTATTTACATAATCCAGGCAGAGACGAATCCAATGAAAAATTTATTAAAATCGGTGCAGCAATTCTTTGCAGCTGTATTATTTTAGACTAATAATATTATACGTAATTTACAAGAAGATGCAAGTATGGTCATAATATCTTATACTATACAAAATTCTTTGATATTTCAATAATTTGCGACGAAGAAATTCGGGGCGAATGTTTGTATAGTATCCAAACTATTCCTTTACAAAGTCACTGGACTTTGCCAAAGCAACACCACGCTACGGGCAATACTAGGTGGTATTTGATACCAAAGGTTAGATGTTCTTGTTAAGGATAGCGTATTTGATATGATTATAATTAAGGTGAGTTTTTTTATCTATTGGTGTCTAATGATAATAAAAACATCAGCTGATATTCTATATTGCCGTAATGGTATATAGCTTGTCATTTATGCCTATCAAGTTGAAATGAAGTGATTACATACAAATTTTAACAAATTCTTACTAAAGTCCTCATTTAAACCGCAGAAAAACCGAAAAATGCTTAAGAGTGCAAAAAATAAAATTATGACATGCCATTTACTAAGATGAGCTTCATTTCAAAATACATTTTAACGATTAGAATAACAAAAAACAACGGCTCTTGTTTTTATTCAGTGTAATTTAGTTGATGGTTGATTATTTATTGATAGTGTTAAATATGCTTAAGTTACTGTAAGTGCTCTCAAAGTTATGTGAAGTATCGCTCAATGTCCGCGGCCGACAAAGAAGTTGGCCACACATCACTTAGCATAATAGTGGGATCAAACGAGCACAGACTTAAGTAAATATAGAGCGTATATCATTATAATAAAATATTTACATTTAGAAACATTTTAAATTTTGATTCTTTGTAACGATTTCACTCGAAAACTATCGAAACGATTTTAAAAAATATTTTGTTAGCTTGTAGTTGTCAGTTAGGAAGTTACAATATTCCTTCGTGATGAAGGATTTACTTTATTTTGTTGTAATATGTCCGTATATCAACTGATTAAGGTTTGGTTAAAAAGAACATCTAACCAAGTTTTTACTGCAAGGAAGAAGCAATATGCACTACTTTTATCAACAAAATTTTGAAATTCACTCATTCAAATAATTTAATGATAAAGTCATATGTGTTAAAATATTATTAAACCTGTCTAAAACATCTTAACTCTACACCAGCCGGAGGCATATTCGTACCCAAGTCTTCACAAAGCTGATACGTGCCAACTTTAGTTATCTATTAACTATACCTGAACCCTGGATTTGCTTGTACGTTAATGAGATATAATGGCTATATACAGATTACAGAGACGTTATTTCTCTTGTAGAAACTTTAACTTTAATGTTTGTGGTAGTTTATTTGTCTATTTACGAAAAACTCAATAACTACGGCTCCGATTTTCATAATGTTTTCAACAGTGGATAGCACGGTTATTGAGGTTTTAGTACTTACTTGTAACATGTTTTAAGTTGTAGTCAAGCCGCAGTAGCGTGTAAATTATATTTTTTTAATATTTCTGTGAATTTACAAAAGTGTAATTTGGAAAATAAAAAAAATTTAAGTATACAGAGAAAATGTGGAAAATCTATTTGAAAATTATTATAAAGTAAGGAAAATAAAACCTTGATAAACAAATATTTTGCTTTAAAACTTGTACAAGTATTTACTACTTTGATTGAACCTAGGACAAATCATTTACCACTGAACCATTGGTCATAAAATAACATGATATGCCCTTAGCAACACTTTGATCATATATTTATTGATTGGTTACGATTATTGGTCATAAGTTGTAGATAATGTATGAAATCTGTAATATAAGAGGAAGACCACAATAAATAGGCTTCGACTATTACCTGCCCGCGGCTTTGCATGAGCTATCGATATATGTAATTATAGCAATGGCTTAAAATTACTAGACGACGCTGAACAATGAACATACATATGCAAGTGTATATTATTGAGTAGTATACTTACTTTATACTTCCTGGGATATTATAGTAAGTAAATGCTTTATATAAAACTAGGTTTCCGCCCGCGGCTTCGCCCGCGCAGTCAAAGAAAAACCCACATAGTTCCTGTTCCCGTGGGATTTCCGGGATTGAGTCATTTTCCCGGGATAAAAAGTACCTAGCTTATGTCCTTTCTCGGGTATCAAAATATCTCCATACCAAATTTCATGAAAATTGGTTCAGTAGTTTAGGCGTGATTGAGTAACAGACAGACAGACAGAGCTACTTTCGCATTTATAATATTAGTATGGATTAAATAAAGGTATGGGGAGATACTTTTGATTTCATTTGTTAAGTACAAATGAAATCAATCTCTATCTCAATTGATAAGCGAATCATTTTATCAAATCTATACTAATATTATAAACATAGCTAGTAAATTATATTATAAACCAAAATATAATATTACAATCAAACGTAATGAATTAATACAATTATTAAATCACAAAAATAATTCTACACTACATTTTAAATGTTACATTTAAGTAACAGTTTACCATACAAACATACAAACTTTATTATCGAATCTTAAAACCAAGTTAGCCCCAAATTTTCACAAATCTCTTTAAACTCCGGTTACTGATCGATTATTCAACGTTTTAGGGTTCCGTAGTAAATTACTAATTACTACGTCACTCGGTTGATTAACTTTAAGCGATGTTTAACTTGCGTTCAATTGCTATTTCATAGGTAATTATCAGAGAATAAATATACAATGTTTTTGGTTTATTTCAATGAATAGTGAATGTAGAGTTAGAGAAGGATTTGCTTTATTTAAATGAATTATATTATATTGTTTTGAATCGGATGTATTTAGATTTTAATTCATTTTCATATTAGATTTTTTTAGACTACTAGTAGTAATAGTATAATAAGCATGGTAACTAATAGGTTTTAAGCATAATGGATAGAATTAGTATAATTTTATGCCTCATTAGGTATCACAGATACTATTTCATTTTTGTGAGTAATAATTGATTAGTTTTAATAAATAACGATAGAACAAAATAAATACCTAACAATAATATGAAGTTAAGGATAAAAATAATCAAGTTTATGAACCTACGGACCCAATCATTCAAACTACAAAACTACCTAACATAAAATCGAATCCAAAATAGTCGTGCTCCGCCTTTTAATACAAATTTTCCTTACGAACACATCAAATAACTTAACTTCTTAATACAAACGCTTCAAAATAATAGCATTACAAAACTGTTAAAAGTTAAAATCTTCTCCACAAAAAGTTAACGTATCACAAAATGCGGAACGATTAATAGTGAATGAACACAATTTTCCGAACACCTGATCTATCCGGGAACGGGCCGGGCCGGCTTCGATATTATACTGAAAAACGATACCTAGGGCTGCCTCTTGCAAAGTAATAAATTATATTTTTTTTTTAAAGGATTTTTTCCTTTTTTTCACTTGAGCATTTTTAACTGTGTGTACATTGAATAGTGCTGAATATAAGTATTGCTATATTGTAGGGTAAAGAATAAAAATTTAGTGTTAATTTACTTTGGGTATTTCTATAATCTTAAATTACAAGAGCTTACTTTACAGCTATTTAGTTGGGTCTGTTTGTTACATTTATTGCACAATAAAATAGTTGTTTCGCCCTCTTTTAAATTTTGTTATCGACTTCTTAAAAAAAAACAATTAAATGCGTCTCGCTATTCATTATTATCTATCTTCCCGATAAGTACTTACGTCTACGAATCGAAACCCATGTTATTAAAGTTCTTAGCACCACAAATTGTGGACATATAAATATGTATAAAAATGTCAATTAATTTCAAACCGATCAAAGTGCCAACCCTGAAACTAAATCCAATACCACCTGTTGCGTCGAACATTCGATATCCTTGTGATGGAGAGGGATGGGAATATGGGAAAAGAGGGAGAGGGAGCGGGACAGGACACGAGGGTCCCACTTGAACACACGTTTCAATGGCTTCAGTAATCTATAAGAATAGGTTTGAACTGTTCGGTTGTACATGTGGAGGTGACTCTACTTTCATGATTTTCAATTATTATAAAACTAATGTATGGATGCCTCTGTTTCACTGATCGATTTACTTTAAGGATAAATAGTTGATCAACTTTCTGTGTGTAATCTAAACCTTTATCTCTTTAAATGGTCAAGTCTTGTTAATAAAGCTCGAATACCTACGTTTTGACTTGGGAACTATCTCGCAATTACATAAATTGTGATTAGCTATAAAATACTTATAATCGTCAATGACACATACCTAAATGCATTTTAGGTCACAAATTTGGTCAAAATAAATGCAGAAATAAATAAATGATTGGAATAACTTCATTGTCCATATCTCTCAAACTCTATGGAATTTAGAAATATAAATAGGTAGGATATAGTTAGGACCTATTATCGTCTATACAATCTAATCTAAAGATATTTAAACTTAACCTTCTTTCAAATAATAAAAATGGAAGTAGAGTACTCTTCACATGAATTCCGCAACGCTACGAACAAAAAGGCTCCTATCGATAGCTGATACGGGACTTTCCCGGGACCAGGTGATTACCGGCTTTTCGCACCCCGGGGAAAATTTTCCCACGATCGATTTGAATTGCTAAGCGGTTTCCCGGTTTAATTGAAAAAACGTTTACACTCCAGTCAATTGAGGCAGTTTTTTGTTATCGGTTTTCCATGATTCGTCGGATTAAGCAGTGGATTGTTTTCAATCTCTTAATGGGAGACTGAATTTTTTGTTGGAAAAAATAGAAAGGTGGGAATATTGAGTATAAATTCAGGCACAATGTCGAGTACAATTTATTTTTAGTGGAAAAACTTCTTTAAAATGATCGATTTCCCATATAAATTCTTAAAGATGAGTCATTCATGGGCTAAAACTGATATTAAAAAAAACAATTGCACAGCTCTAGCTAATAATTAATATATTTAATATAATGTATTATAATTTTTAGTTACCTATATTTTATCTTAATTCAGTTGTTTGTAATATTCATAACTCATGATAAAATATTGCAAATCCCTACTATAATATATTATAAATGCGAAAGTAACTGTCTGTCTGTTTGTCTGTTACGCTTTCCCGCTTAAACCTCTCAACCGATTTTCATGAAATTTGGCACAGACAATCTTTAGACTCTGAGAAAGAACATACATAGTACCTTTTATCAAAACACCACGCGGGCGAAGCCGCGGGCGGAAGCTAGTAAAATATGAAGAAACACACCTGAACCATAGTAGCTTTTAATTTCTATCTATATAATTATATGATGTTCTATTTTTCTGTACTTATATAACTGTAAGTACTATTTATTTATTGTTTTCTCGGTTTGAGTCGCATCAAAAAATATATCCTATGTTGCTCTGTAAAATAGTAACTCTCTTACAGTAAAATCATTTCAAAAACGATCGAATAATTTTTGTGTTAAGTAAACAATCAAATTTCTTTAATAAATATTATGTATATGTAAGTAAACCTTGCTATAGTATGAATATTACAGAAAATATATTTTTTTCATAACTGTCCAATATTTACACAGAACTGTAATACATAACACATCAATCCGAACACGAAAAGTTCCATTCAGGTCGTTATCTAGCAATAACAATTATAAGCCGAACCAAAATTGAGGACGAGAACAAACGATTTGCTATATTAAGAGCGCTTATTCAATTTAACGCAAGTCAAAATCTCCGCGATCTATTACGATAGATCGCGGCTTGCGCTATCCTTTTACTATGAACAGCATAGGTCCACAGGAGAGCGTCGAGCAACATGTCCTCTCTCTGGAAAGGCTCGCTGCCGACTGATTTTAATCGGGTCGCGCGCAGTGTTTTATAGTACTTTAAAAAAAATTGTAGAAAAATAATAGAGGTACCTTAGTTGATTTTTTAAATTTTATCTTATAAGTAAGACGTTCTTTTATTGCAATATGTATAAATTACATTCAACTAAGTCAAATATCTTGGTGAAAATAATTATTTTGTCGACTATAATTTCTAAAAAAATTCACATTGTTCGGATTTTAATTTCGTAAGTTAGGAGTCCAAAATAAAAAAATCTTTTAACTAACTATTTTAATAAGGATTTTTGCAGTTAATTAAAAAAAATTGTGTGTTAGATCTGTCAGCAATTTCAGATATTTTTAGCTTCGAAATTGACACTAAAAGTGAAATCAAGTAATCATCGGCTCAGTTATCTTGATGGTATTCACAAATACTGTATTAATTGAAAAAAACTCTTAACTAACTATATAGACAATAAAATTTCCTAAAATTATTAGTAATTCATATGTTTGTAAGATAAGTGGTTGATGGACAATCTGGTTTGAAAAATCACATATTTGAGCCAAACAGCGCACGGACCGAGTACACGGCCTTAACCGTGAAATGAACGGTTACGTGGCCGCCTGTCACACCGAATTGTAACAGGTAAGTATATAGATTGCTGTTACAAGCAGTAGATGTTTGATATACATATTGTTCATTTTTTATATTTTTTTGTTAACATAATCCTAGGATTTATAATATAAATGTATACTACACATCTCTATCGAAAGAAAAAACACGTGTTTTAATTAATAATCTATAAAATAAGCACCTAGGTAAATATCTCGTATCTCACCGGAACGTTAAGTTAGTATTTATCAAAGTAGTACAATTATACCATGCATACAATATATCACATCTTATTACTTACAAATTCAAATGATTAATTCTGAACCATCATACAAAAAACAAATGCTTTAGTATAGTCTGTATAGTATTTAATATTTATCATAGAAGATTCAATAATCTTTTCCAAAACAAAGCTAGGTAATTATTACAATGCATTACTGTTCGGTGTAACACAAAATCATGGGCAAAGCGAAAAAACGCTTCAAACGCTGTCCCTTCAAGGAGCATTGAAGCCACGAGCGACCGAAAATTAAATAATGTAAAAATATAACCGCCTCTTCTCTTGAACAGATGAAATTTGATTAAAAAATCACGATTATTACTTTGCCCCCTTGCGGTTTCGAACCACGCATATTTGTTACCTAATTCCCGTTGTTATGCAAAAGTAAACTGTAATATAAGGGGTTAGGAGTGTATTTTTTGCGAAGGGAGTAAAGTTATATTGGTCGGTATGAGTCGATGCCGTACCCCACCCTTTATTCACCCCCTTTCAATAATTTTTCATCGTTGTGATCCAGTCTTTGTGATTCGCTCTTAGATTAACAAAGTTTTAAATTAAAATCGGCTATAACAAATATCGGAATGTTTGTTGGTTGCTGTTTGTTCTATGCTTCGATATATTTTCGTGATATTATATAATATTTGAAGTGAAACTTCTTTATCGGGGTTGGAAAAAAATTTAGTGTAACATTTTTTCGTTACGCGCCGTGACATTTTCCCGTTACGCGCCATCTTTTTCTTTATCCCTACCACGTGTGATTTGACGTATTTCTGTAAAGTTGCATATAGTAAATTATTTTTTGAAAAATAAGGTCATAAAGAAGTTTCACTTCTTACATGTGTACACTAGTACACGCACACATTTTTTTTAAATATTGAAATGACAGATAGATAAGAAAGAGAGTTTAAAAATAACCTAGATTCATAGACTTGAACTAAATAATTAATTGAAACTAACACCAAGCTTTACCTTATTTTAAGTAAATGCAAGTCTACCTATACAACATGTACCTACTTATAATTAATAATAATCCAATTATTATATACAATAATATATTTGACATTATTATTCTTGTATTATTAAAACTGCTGAACAACATTTCAATTTTCAACTCAAGCAAAATTAATAAAAAAAATTCATTTTGTACCAAAATATGATTTGTATTCAATCTAAAAATTGTATTATTTCACATTTCAACATCTCACCTTTTTTCAAGTCGGCTAAAAAGTATCACAGGATGTCTCTAATACAGCGGCGTTATTTGTCATACAACTATGACGTCACAACCCTTTGAGGCTGTGTGATGACGTATGACCGATGCGCTCTAAACTTACTATGACAATACTTGGCGATAAAAATACTTTTGTGAATGTATTTTTTCGTATTATGTATGTATATTTTAGGATTTTGGATAAAGTAAGCAATTTTTTTAATGATTTTATCCTAATACAAATTAATCTTCAATTGGAAATTTGCAATTGTAATCAATAAGAATGTTAGCTTTTAAAACGTTAAAACCACGATTGAAAAGGACCTAAATACCTTTACATTATCTTTATTATAAGTACCTAATATACTCTAACTTCTCAGAGAGAACTGAAGTTATGTTATGTTGTCAATAATAAGTACAAACTACGAACTATTTGATTAACAAGATATGAACACAATAAATAAAACTATCTTCGTCTTTCTAGCAATTAGTTCTACGAATCATAATATATCTACATACATAAAACTCAAAGGTGACTGATCAGGCGCGGTCCCAGGGGGGTGGTCACGGGGGACATGACCCCCCCCAAAATCGTACTCGATAAAATAGAAAAAAATTCTTATACTGTACAATATATAAAAAACTGGTGCAAATCGGAGTCACTCGCACATCTAAAGTTCTGTTTAAACCTGTTTTTAATCCCTTGCAAATGTTGAAATTTGCGAAAATTTGCAGCTAACGGCTTCCGACTCGCACTTGGCCGGTTTTTTTATAATATATTATGTACAGTATAAGAATTTTTTTCTATTTTATCGAGTACGATTTTCTCAAGTTTTTGCTTATGACTTCTTCTTCACTTGAATACGATATTTGGCGAGTACGGTTGGGGGGGGGGGGTATTCCATACCTTTCCAGCGGCGTGTTCCCCCCCAAAATGTCAGGCTGGGACCGCGCCTGTGACTGATATAGTGATCTATCAACGCAAAGCCCAAACCACTGGACGTATCGGGCTGAATTTGGCATGCAGGTAGATGTTAGGACGTAGGCATCCGCTAAGAAAGGATTTCACGAAATTCTTGCGGGAACGGGGAAAAACGGGGATGCACGTACAAAGTCGTGGGCGGAAGCTAGTTAGCAATAAAAACAATAAATACACACTTGAAAACTTACTTCAACCGAAATTCGACACATATCATTAAAACACCAAAATAGGTGATAAAAATCGATGGCGAAAAAGCAGGAAGTATGAAAAATATATACGCAATAAAGGGGAGTTCTAAAGTGCGATTGTCAATATAAAGTGTCGGAATAATATGAAGCCTGCTGTGAAACTTCCTGTTTCTAAAGTTATATGCAAAGGGAGACATACTAAGATATTTTGGTTCGTCTGGGTTATACGGTGGTAATTTTGAATATTGACTGTCAATACATTTTAAAATTAAATATTTTAACGGATTTTAAACGCGATTTATTCATTTTATTATTATCCCGACGTTTCGCACACTTTACATTTATGAAAGTTTGCAGTAAATAACAAAGTTTTGAAGCTAAGAACCATGTATTTATTTTTGCTAAGCTCTTTTTTGCAATTTTCTCATTCGTCGTCGTCGTCGTCGTTTCAGCCGTGGGACGTCCACTGCTGGACAAAGGCCTCCCTCAGGGTTTTCCACCACGACCGGTCACCGGCGGCCTGCATCCAGCGGCTCCCTGCCACTCGGACCAGGTCGTCTGTCCATCTTGTGGGTGGTCGTGGTGGTGGTCTCATTCATCTAGGACGAATTATTATGGTCCTAGACTCGATGCTTCATTGTTATTTTCAACCAACTTCAAAATAAGGTGGTTTCCAATTCGACAGTATTTGTTATTCAGAAAAAGAAAAGAATATCAGCAAGATTGAGCTTTTTCAGTAAACATTCAGGCTCTATTTTTTAAAACTAATCACTCTTCAACAACCATACCAAAATAATAGAAGAAATAACAGCTTTTGCCTATGGTTTTTAACCGACTTCAAAAAAAGGAGGAGGTTATCAATTCGGCCGGTATGTTTTTTTTATATATGTACACCGATTACTCCGAGGTTTCTGAACCGATTTACGTGATTCTTTTTTTGTTCGATGCGGGATGGTGTCGAATTGGTCCCATAAAAATTTTATTCGGATAGGCCCAGTATTTTTTATTTTATGAGCATTTTTGTCTGTATTTGTAAATGTTGGAAGTGCAAGTTTGAAGTCGGTTGTTTTTAACGCAGTTATCACTTGTTACCTCTAAAATGAATCCGTTATCTTTAATTCGTAAATAGACAAAAAAATGTGTTTATCGCAAAGTTTATTGTCCGTATAATAAGAAGAAATAATATAAAAGTTAACGTCACATGTTCAAATGTTTTTGGTAATTTTTAGTGGCTGTTTGAATTTCTTGGAGGTAATTTAGATAAAATCACAAAATATTCTCGTCTTGATCCATAAAGATATTACAATTGAATGCTTTATGATTCGGTTGTTCGTGAGTGAATATTACTTGTAATATTTTTATGGATTTTTTGTTTTGAGTAAACTACAATAAATTGTGGAAAACGAAGAAAATAATGCAAAAGGCGAGGAGAAAAGAAGAAAGCAAATGAAAGAAAATAAATATAGTCAACTCATTAATTAAAATGTAATTAATTAGGTAGGTACACAAAGTTTAATTCATATGAAGTACAGCTTAATCTGTTTATCTGTGTGAAAGAAAATCACTCTTCGAGACATATATTTTAGGTTCACAATTCATTAGTAGCATTTAATTATATGTATTTTATTTAGGTAGGTAAATACGCAATATAAGTTATGTTCTTGATAAAATACTTTCACTACAGACCCTTAATTTAAACGTGACATTATTTTAATATAGCCAAATAAATAATTATCACTACAGCTAAAAACATCAGATAATTTCATCTCTTCAGAAATAGACACTGTGACAACAAATAATTTTAGAAATAATAACTTACTAAAACGGTCACAAACCGGAATAATATCAAGATCGTCTGTAAAAGAATACATTATTAACATTTGTTTTCGTATATGGAGATTGAACAATGTGGAATTAAGCTTTATGTTTAACTAGCTTCTCGCCCACGGCTTCGCCCGCTTTGTCTAAAACCTAATAAATTATATACTAAAACCTTCCTCTTGAATCACTCTATCTATTAAAAAAAACCGCGTCAAAATCCGTTGCGTAGTTTTAAAGGCTTAGGCATACAAAGGGACATAGGGACAGAGAAAGCGACTTTGTTTTATACTATGTAGTGATAGACTACTTAAAGCATGCGATTTTTTCTATACGATATGATTAGACATGTTTTATCTTCTCTTTGAGTGTAGAATCGAGGGCTCCTGGGTTCGATCTGACGGGACTATAAAGTATTCACCTGACAGAATATAGAAAGCGATATATTTATTTACAAAGAAGTTGGAGGAAATAATTAAAGATAAAACTTACTTATTAGCTCATGGCTGAAAGAGAGTCAAATTTGTAATGTCTGAATAATAAACTATGTTAGATTACAAATGGACATAGAAATTATTAGCCAAGGTAATGTACCTGTTCAAGTTATGAGTTTAAATCATTTATGTATTTTATAAGACTTCATCTAGAAGTACTATTGAATCATAACATTGTTTTACCATTTAAAAATGTAAATGTCCTGGATTTTATACTAAAATGTCCATAGATCTTCAATCGTGTCTACATTCTAAATCATTCTCAACTAACCGTTGCCTACATCAGACTTCCAATACAAAACATTTAAAAGTACAAATTTATAAAGAATAGAAAAAATTCGATCACGAGGCGGGACTTGAACCCGCATCCTTTCGCGCCAAACCGGGCGGATGCCTGACCAATTGTGTCATTTATGTTAAAAATACACAATCACTTGATAAATTGCGTAATTAATTATACAAGTATTTTTTTTTTTAATGTTACTCTGATCGGTATTTAAGTATTGTTTTAATTATTTAAATTAGTAATGGATCTTTTAATATACTATCAAAACGTAAATAGAATAAGAAGTAAAACTAACGAGATTTTCTCTCAAATTTTAATAGAGAACTATGATGTTATATGCTTTTGTGAAACAAATCTAAATGAAGGTATTTGCGATAGTGAGTTGTTTGACAATAGGTATACCGTCTTCCGTAGAGATCGTTATACGTCACAATGTAGAAAGGTGGACGGCGGTGGGGTTTTAATAGCGGTTAAAAAAGAGATACCCACTATACGTCACCAGACCTGGGAGAGCTCTGCAGAGGATATTTGGCTATCTCTTAGAATAGGTAATGTTTCTGAAATCATTATTGGTTTAGTATACCTCCCACCTGATGTACCTAAGCAAATCTATGAACACTATTTTGAGACATGTACACACGTACTCACTGAAAATGATAAGCAGGTCATAATTATTGGTGATTTTAATATTCCAGAAATAGACTGGAGTCACGATTTAAATTTTATGCAAAGATCTCTATCTCATAAGGCTAAGGCTCTTGTTGATATAATGTCTATAGGCAGCTTACATCAATTAAACAAAATAGTTAACGTAAATAATAGAGTACTTGACCTTTTCCTTACGAATATTATGGGATTAAAAACAGAAAATGTAGATCCTTTAATAAACGAAGATAGACATCATCCTCCTTTTAAGGTATATATTTCTACACCTAAAAAACGTAAGTCTAATTACAAGATATCTGATTCTTTTAATTTTAGAAATTGTAATTATACAGAATGCAAGAAATTTTTGAATAATATAAATTGGAATAATGAATTTAAAGGCTTTATCGATGTAGACGAATATGTTAATAAATTTTATGAGCTACTTTACATTGTAATTAAAAATAATGCACCTTATAAAAGATGCAATGTTCACGGAAACGCACAAACTCCTGTTTGGTTCAGTAACGCCCTTAAGAAATGTCTGAGAGAAAAAGAAAAATATCACACAAAATTTAGAATATTCGGTAATCCCCGGGACTATGATACCTTTTCCCTCTTACGCAAGCGAGCAAAACGCCTTATCAGAACGTGTGAACGTAACTATAAAAAATCAATAGAAGAATCTTTACCCCAATCTACAAAACTTTTTTGGTCTTACATTAAAAACAAAAAACGTGCTTCGTCCGTTCCTCCCACGCTTACTCTGGGTGATCGTTCAGCACATACAGATATTGAAATAAGTAATATGTTCGCAGAGTTCTTTTCATCTGTCTGGGAAAAAGACTCATCAGGTAATCATATACCAAAAGTTGATAGTGTCGATAGGTTTAATTTTACATTGCACAATATTCAAATAGATAAACTAAGCATAAAACAACATCTTAAAAATGTCGATATTAATAAGGGTCCAGGTCCTGACCGTATATCCCCTTTATTTATAAAGGAGTGCATGCAATGTCTTGTTGAACCTCTTCACATCATTTATAACCTCTCAATAAATCAAGGTAAATTTCCGACTATCTGGAAAACTGCTCACGTAGTACCTGTGCACAAGGATGGTGATGTAACTAACTGTGAAAATTATAGACCAATTAGCATTCTTTCATGTTTTTCAAAAATATTTGAGGCTTTAGTGTATGATCATATATTCTTTTTTATCAAACCAGCTATTAGCTCGAAACAACACGGCTTTGTGAAACAAAAATCTACAACGACGAATCTTTTAGAATATACAAATTTTATTCATGGGGCGTTAAATAGTCAAATACAAGTCCATTCTATATATACAGACTTTAGGAAAGCCTTCGATAAGGTTAATCATAGGCGACTACTTGGTAAACTATTCTGCGAGGGAATCCGCGGTAATTTGCTGCGTTGGCTCTCTTCATATATATTAAACTAGCTGGTGCGTTGTGCGCGGGCTGCAAGCAGCCCGCGAGCCCCTTTTGCCCCTGGGTTGAAGCAATAGGGCAGTCATTAGAAAATGTGTTAGAATTCCCAGTCCATTTGTAATTTTCTGATAACAGCGATTCCACAGTCAATCGGAAGTGCTTATAAATTCCCAATTCAAATATTTTCTATTCTGGAATGCTGTCTACCTTCGAGGGTGCGTTGTGCGTGGGCTGCAAGCAGCCCGCGAGCCCCTTTTGCCCCTGGGTTGAAGCAATAGGGCAGTCATTTGAAAGTATATTCAAATTTTCTGTCCATTTGTTACATCTGCTAACAGCGATTCTACAGTAAGGCGTTAATGCTTATAAATTCCCCATTCAAGTATTTTCCACTCCGGGAGGCTGTCCACCTTCGAGGGAGCGTAGTGCGCGGGCTGCAAGCAGCCCGCGAAGCATCCCAGGGCAGAAATCTTCAGTCATTTGAAAATGCATTCGAATTTCCTATCCATTTGTTACATCTCCTAACAGTGATTCTACAGTCAGTCGGTAATGCTTATAAATTCCCCATTCAAATATTTTCTATTCCGGGGGGCTGTCCACCTTCAAAGGTGCGTGGTGCGCGAGCTGCAAGCAGCTCGCGGCTCATCCCAGGGCAGAAATCTTCAGTCATTTGAAAATGCATTCGAATTTCCTGTCCATTTCTTACATCTGCTAACAGCGATTCTACAGTCAGTCGAAACTGCTTATAAATTACTTATTCAAATATTGTTAAATTTTTGAAACGTCTTATCGATAGCGGGCAGTGACTTTTCATAATAAACTGTTCAAGAGTTAACCTAACACGCTCGTCGCTTCGCTCCTCGCTACCTATTTGAATATTTAGGCCGGCCGCTGCCGCGACTCGCTCGCTTAGCTCGCTTGGCTCGTGCGATAGGTAGTTCAAAAGTTAACCTAACACGCTCGTCGCTTCGCTCCTCGCTACCTATTTGAATATTTAGGCCGGCTGCTGTCGTGACTCGCTCGCTTCGCTCGCATGGCTCGTGTGGTAGTTCAAAAGTTAACCTTACGCGCTCGTCGCTTCGCTCCTCGCTACCTAAACTGCTTATAAATTACTTATTCAAATATTGGTAAAATTTTTGAAACGTCTTATCGATAGCGGGCAGTGACTTTTCATAATAAACTGTTCAAGAGTTAACCTAACACGCTCGTCGCTTCGCTCCTCGCTACCTATTTGAATATTTAGGCCGGCCGCTGCCGCAACTCGCTCGCTTCGCTCGCTTGGCTCGTGCGGTAGGTAGTTCATAAGTTAACCTAACACGCTCGTCGCTTCGCTCCTCGCTACCTATTTGAATATTTAGGCCGGCCGCTGCCGCGACTCGCTCGCTTCGCTCGCTTGGCTCGTGCGATAGGTAGTTCAAAAGTTAACCTAACACGCTCGTCGCTTCGCTCCTCGCTACCTATTTGAATATTTAGGCCGGCCGCTGCCGTGACTCGCTCGCTTCGCTCGCATGGCTCGTGTGGTAGTTCAAAAGTTAACCTTACACGCTCGTCGCTTCGCTCCTCGCTACCTAAACTGCTTATAAATTACTTATTCAAATATTGGTAAAATTTTTGAAACGTCTTATCGATAGCGGGCAGTGACTTTTCATAATAAACTGTTCAAGAGTTAACCTAACACGCTCGTCGCTTCGCTCCTCGCTACGTATTTGAATATTTAGGCCGGCCGCTGCCGCAACTCGCTCGCTTCGCTCGCTTGGCTCGTGCGGTAGGTAGTTCATAAGTTAACCTAACACGCTCGTCGCTTCGCTCCTCGCTACCTATTTGAATATTTAGGACGGCCGTTGACGCGACTCGCTCGCTTCGCTCGCTTGGCTCGTGCGGTAAGTAGTTCAAAAGTTAACCTAACACGCTCGTCGCTTCGCTCCTCGCTACCTATTTGAATATTTACGCTGGCCGCTGCCGTGACTCGCTCGCTTCGCTCGCTTGGCTCGTGCGGTAGTTCAAAAGTTAATAAATATTTTCTACTCCGGGAGGCTGTCAACCCTCGAAGTAGCGCGGTGCGCGGGCAGCAAGCAGCCCGCGGCGCCGTTTTTTGCCGTTGCTATTCAATCACCCTTCCTACTATGGAAATTTCCATACAAAATTTTCGAAAAAAAAAAATTTCGCGTTTTACCAAAACTTCTTATATCCCTGGAAGCGGACCAGGTTTTGAAGCATTTTTTACTTCGGCGACCCCGACCTAAGTGCCACCGGTTCAGAGAGCCGTTGAATTTCGTGATGTATGGAAAATGGAAACCAGGGGTCGGAGAGAGATTCTGAGTATGCAGTTTTGTGAATATGGCCGATAAGAGCACAAAAGTCAATTTTTAGACCCATCGTAAAGTAACCGGCGCCACCATCTTGCTTTGAAAAATTGGCCATTTTTGAAAAAAAAATGGCGTCCAATTTGAAATTTCTCTATTGCCCTGGTAGCGCCCCATCTTCCTGATCATTTTTTAGTTCTACACCCCCCCCACCTATGTCGCGCCGTTTCGGAGAGCCGTCGAATTTCGCGTTGTATGAAACTCGGAAACCAGCTGTGGAAACTCGATTATGAGTATGCCATCTTAATGTGAGACTCGATTAAAGCCCCTGTGCCAAGTTTCAGCGCGATCGGACCAGCGATGGCCATTTTAGCATTTGTATGGCGGCGGCCATTTTTTCCGCCATTTTGAATTTTTTTCACTATCTGTGGTAATTGCTCGAGGTCTACTCCAAGTTTAGTTCGAGCACCCCAGATGCAGCTGCTACCGTTTGCGCGGGCCGTTGACCGTCTTCGCGAGATGTGGGAAAGTTTAAGATTTCGGATTTTTCTGGATATCCTGGGAGCTGGGCGAGTACGAACATGGTGTGAGTGTATTTCCGCGATGCGCCACCTCGTCTAAATTTACGTTTTTATGTTTGCGCCAAAAATGGAAAAATTCCAAAATCGAGCGTCCCACTGTGGCTCCCTGGTAGCGTCCCAGGGTGGTGATCATTTTTAGTTCGGGGACCCCCCACCCAACTCGCACCGTTTCCGCGGGCCGTTGGATTTTACGTTGTATGGAAGTTGGAAACGGGGGCCCGGAGCCACTCGAACGGGGCTTCGATCGATTCACCGGCTCGAACAGAGCACGTGTGCCAAATTTGAGACGTAAGGATTCATAAACGGCGATTTTGGCAAAGTACGGCGGCCATCTTGTTTTCGCGAAAATCCCCATTTTTCCACCTCCCCTGGTAATCGCCACCAGTTCTGAGCATTTTTTGTTCAGACACCCCCCCTCCAGGTGGCACCGTTTTTGCGCACCTCCAGGGGTCCACTTGGTTTTCGAAGATGATCGAGATCGCTATATTTTTCCTCTGGTCACTCGGCGCACCTCTACACGATCACGTCGTTATCCCCCCCACTTTCCACGTAGTTTCCGAGAAAAGCGATGTCAGTGAGTCAGTGAGTCAGTGGTAGTGTAGCTTTATATATTATAACTAGCTGGTGCGTTGTGCGCGGGCTGCAAGCAGCCCGCGAGCCCCTTTTGCCCCTGGGTTGAAGCAATAGGGCAGTCATTAGAAAATGTGTTAGAATTCCCAGTCCATTTGTAATTTTCTGCTAACAGCGATTCCACAGTCAGTCGGTAATGCTTATAAATTCCCCATTCAAGTATTTTCCACTCCGGGAGGCTGTCCACCTTCGAGGGAGCGTAGTGCGCGGGCTGCAAGCAGCCCGCGAAGCATCCCAGGACAGAAATCTTCAGTCATTTGAAAATGCATTAAAATTCCCCGTCAATTTGCTATTATCTGCAAACAGCGATTCCACAGTCAATCGGAAGTGCTTATAAATTTCAAATTCAAATATTTTCTATTCCGGGGGGCGGTTCACCTTCGAGGGTGCATGGTGCACGAGCTGCAAGCAGCTCGCGGCTCATCCCAGGGCAGAAAGCTTCAGTCATTTGAAAATGCATTCAAATTTCCTATCCATTTGTTACATCTCCTAACAGCGATTCTACAGTCAGTCGGTAATGCTTATAAATTCCCCATTCAAGTATTTTCCACTCCGGGAGGCTGTCCACCTTCGAGGGAGCGTAGTGCGCGGGCTGCAAGCAGCCCGCGAAGCATCCCAGGGCAGAAATCTTCAGTCATATGAAAATGCGTTAAAATTCCCCGTCAATTTGCTTTTATCTGCTAACAGTGATTCTACAGTCAGTCGTTAATGCTTATAAATTCCCCATTCAAGTATTTTACACTCCGGGAGGCTGTCCACCTTCGAGGGAGCGTAGTGCGCGGGCTGCAAGCAGCCCGCGAAGCATCCCAGGGCAGAAATCTTCAGTCATTTGAAAATGCATTCGAATTTCCTTTCCAATTGTAACATCTGCTAACAGCGATTCTACAGTCAGTCGAAACTGCTTATAAATTACTTATTCCAATGTTGTTAAATTTTTGAAACGTCTTATCGATAGCGGGCAGTGACTTTTCATAATAAACTGTTCAAGAGTTAACCTAACACGCTCGTCGCTTCGCTCCTCGCTACCTATTTGAATATTTAGGCCGGCCGCTGCCGTGACTCGCTCGCTTCGCTCGCATGGCTCGTGTGGTAGTTCAAAAGTTAACCTTACACGCTCGTCGCTTCGCTCCTCGCTACCTAAACTGCTTATTTGTTAAATTTTTGAAACGTCTTATCGATAGCGGGCAGTGACTTTTCATATTAAACTGTTCAAGAGTTAACCTAACACGCTCGTCGCTTCGCTCCTCGCTACGTATTTGAATATTTAGGCCGGCCGCTGCCGCGACTCGCTCGCTTCGCTCGCTTGGCTCGTGCGATAGGTAGTTCAAAAGTTAACCTAACACGCTCGTCGCTTCGCTCCTCGCTACCTATTTGAATATTTAGGCCGGCCGTTGACGCGACTCGCTCGCTTCGCTCGCTTGGCTCGTGCGGTAAGTAGTTCAAAAGTTAACCTAACACGCTCGTCGCTTCGCTCCTCGCTACCTATTTGAATATTTATGCTGGCAGCTGCCATGACTCGCTCGCTTCGCTCGCTTGGCTCGTGCGGTAGGTAGTTCAAAAGTTAATAAATATTTTCGACTCCGGGAGGCTGTCAACCCTCGAAGTTGCGCGGTGCGCGGGCAGCAAGCAGCCCGCGGTGCCGTCTTTTGCCGATGCTATTCAATTACCCTTCCTACTATGGAAATTTCCATACAAAATTTTCGAAAAAAAAAATTTCGCATTTTACCAAAAATTTTTATATGCCTGGAAGCGGACCAGGTTTTGAAGTATTTTTTACTTCGGCGACCCCGACCTACCTGCCACCAGTTCAGAGAGCCGTTGAATTTCGTGATGTATGGAAAATGGAAACCGGGAGTCGGAGAGAAATTCTAAGTATGCAGTTTTGAAAATCTGGCCGATTCAAGCACAGAGGTCAATTTTCAGACCGATCGTGACGGAACCGGCGCCACCATATTGCTTTGAAAAATTGGCCATTTTTTGAAAAAAAAATTACGTCCAATTTGAAATTTCTCGATTGCCCTGGTAGCACCCCATCTTCCTGATCATTTTTTAGTTCTACACCCCCCACCTATCTCGCGCCGTTTCAGAGAGCCGTCGAATTTTGCGTTGTATGAAACTCGGAAACCAGCGATGGAAACTCGATTATGAGTATGCCAACTTAATATGCGACTCAATTAAAGCCCCTGTGCCAAGTTTCAGCGCGATCGGACCAGCGATGGCCATTTTAGCATTTGTATGGCGGCGGCCATTTTTTCCGCCATTTTGAATTTTTTTCACTATCTGTGGTAATTGCTCGAGGTCTATTACAAGTTTAGTTTGAGCACCCCAGATGTAGCTGCTACCGTTTGCGCGGGCCGTTGACCGTCTCCGCGGGCTGTGAGAAAGTTTAAGATTTCGGATTTTTCTGGATATCCTGGGAGCTGGGCGAGTACGAATGCATCATTGGTGTATTTCTCCATTGCACCAGCTCGTCTAAATTTACGTTTTTATGTTTGCGCCAAAAATGGAAAAATTCCAAAATCGAGCGACCCACTATGGCTCCCTGGTAGCGTCCCAGGGTGGTGATCATTTTTAGTTCCGGGACCCCCCACCCAACTCGCACCGTTTCCGCAGGCCGTTGGATTTTACGTTGTATGAAAGTTGGAAACTGGGGCCCGGAGCCACTCGAACGGGGCACCGATCGATTCGCTGGCTCGAACAGAGCACGTGTGCCAAATTTGAGACGTAAGGATTCATAAACGGCGATTTTGGCAAAGTACGGCGGCCATCTTGTTTTCGCGAAAATCCCCATTTTTCCACCCCCCCTGGTAATCGCCACCAGTTCCGAGCATTTTTTGTTCAGACACGCCCCCTCCAAGTGCCACCGTTTTTGCGCACCTCCAGGGGTCCACTCTCTTGTCCAGGGTGTTGGAGATGTCAATATTTTTCCGGTGGTCACTCGGCGCACCTCTACACGGTCACGTCAAAATCCCCCCAACTTTCCCCGTAGTTTCCGAGAAACCCGATGTCAGTCAGTCAGTGAGTGAGTGGTAGTGTAGCTTTATATATATATGAATGATGATATGATGATAATTATAATAATAGATCTCAGATAGTCAGAATACTTGGAAGTTATTCTCGTCCTATTCCTGTATTATCGGGTGTTCCTCAGGGATCAAATCTGGGCCCTTTATTATTTGTGATTTTTATAAATGATTTGTGCAATAATTTCTCATCAAATTGTTTACTTTATGCTGATGATTTAAAAATATTTAGAAAAATTTTCACTATAAATGACTGCATTGAACTACAAAATGATTTGAATAAATTAAAAGATTGGTGTGTTACAAATGCTATGTTTCTTAATGTAGATAAATGCTATGTTATGGAATTTGGTAGTACGGCAGTAAAAATAAAATATAATTATTCTATAAATGCTAAAAATCTGATATGGAAGTCAAACGTACGTGATTTAGGAATTATCCTTGATAGCAAACTCTCATTTTTGGACCATTATACACATATTTATAAATCATGTAACAGATTGCTAGGGTTTATTTTACGTTCATGTAAAGGTTTCCGGAATCCTAAATCTTATATTTGTCTTTTTAACTCTCTCATTCGTAGCAAATTGGAATATGCAAGTATGATTTGGTCCCCCTTTTATTTGATTCATATAAAAAATATAGAAAAAATCCAAATCAAATTTTTGAGAATACTTTCATATCGGTTTCATCTAAATAAAACGCTTCATACTTATGAGGAAAGATTATCTTATTTTAAACAAGTAAAACTGTCAGATCGTCGAAAAATATTGGAATTAATATTTCTAAATAAAATTATATGTGGTCAACTGTCCACTGCAGCTCTTTCCCAAATCTCCTTTCATATACCACTTAGAAGTAATCGAAATAATCGAACTTTCACGTTGCCAATCCACCGCACCCAAAGAGCATATCATAGCACTCTAAACAGAATCTGCACAAATTACAATAAGTTGTGCGAGATAATTCCAGATCTTGACATTATCGCGAGTAAACCTATTAGATTTCGGAAATGCCTATTTGATAACCTTACTATACTGTCGCAGGTCCTTCAATAGATTAGAAATTTGTCTCTAGTAGTATTCCCCTTTTTAAATTACCTATTATCTGCTAATTAGTATATTGATTACTCTTTGTTTATGTGTAAGCGATTGTAATTTATAGTCTAGTAGTCAACACATGTTATTGCAATAACAATTAGTCATTAAGGTTTATAAAGTTAAATAAGTATTGTACCTATATTATTGTTATATGTGTTTGTGTTGCAAATAAAATAAAATAAAATTCAGCCACTCGTGACCAGCCAGAGCAAACGAATTTATTATATTCTTTCAGTTTTATGTGTCTAAGGGACACACCGCGAAAGGATGCGGGTTCGAGTCCCGCCTCGTGATCGAATTTTTTCTATTCTTTATAAATTTTTAATTATAAAGCATTTGAATGCCATTAAACCAAAAATATCAAATTCAACATTTAAAAGTAGCCTTCATTTCTAATTAGCACACACTTTTTACACAATTTCCCAATTATAAAGAGTATCAATCCTTTGCAAAGAGAATTGGATCAATACAGTTCAAAGCGAGTGTCTCAATCAAACAGAACTAACTGAATGATACTCGACAATTCATTAGTCAGTTACGTTTGTTTCTGCCACTTGTTATCGACGTGGAGACAATGTATTCCTGTTGCATGCACATTGTATTGAATATTTATGGGTGGTAACTGAGTTTTTGTCACCTGAAAACTTTTAAAAACGTACAATGTACATAGTTCAGTAGTTTCATATAACAAGGGAAGGTGGTCACTGGTAGATTGGCCAAGAAACTGCTATATATATTATACTAGCTTACCTAATAAATTATACACTAAAACCTTCCTATTGAATCACTCTATGTATTAAACAAAACCGCATCAAAATCCGTTCCGTAGTTTTAAAGATTTAAGCATACAAAGGGACATAGGGACATAGGGGCAGAAAAAGCGACTCTGTTTCATATTATGTAGTGATATACAATCAACTTATAAATTAGACGAACCAAGTTTCATTTTGATAAGGCAGAAGGGATTATGTGCTTACCATTAAAAACATTTCAGTGTATAAAGTAAGTAGTATAATAGTTGATGTAAAATTAACCTGAGTCATAATGCAAAATAAGGCATGGAACTTTACAAGTTGTAATCTGGTGTTAAATTTTAATTTAAGACAATTACGTTCTGTTATATTTTGGGAGTTTTGTATTATTAGACGACCCAGTATACCTAGTATGATTTTTGTAATAAAACCATTTTGATTTGAATCTTTTTGGACCATTGTACAGTTGCATGAAGAACTTACTAATTCGTTCAAATTCATATTCTTTGTTGAAACACTGAAAATTTATTTTACATGCATTTGATGACACTTAGAAAAAAATATAACGTTTCTAAACCTCTAGAATCGACTCTACATCATCCCTTTTTTTCAAATTTATAGGCTAAACCATGATATAAAAGCTGAAAGATCACATACGCCTATATCCATCTCGCCTGTGACGTCATGAAAATGAAAATATGCAACTCTTTGATCCAACGTTCGAAGAATGGGTTTACATGTGCGATGCTTTTCCAGATTCTATCAATCTGGTATTCAAATGTACTAAGTCGGTGCTAATAAAATTGTTTCATTGTGTGGGAGGGATTTACCCTATGTGTCTAATAGTGTTAATAAACATAGTTTGTTAAAACTGCAGTGTTTCTTACTTTATATTCGAAATATATCTTAGATCTGTTTGAGTGAGTTGTTTAACTAGAGTGAGTGAGTTTAATTTGATATTGTGTTAGAGAAAATACTGGAGATATTTTTCAGTCTTCAAACTCAAACATTTATTTATTCAAGTACTGAAATGTTATAAATTACTCTATTTTTTATGAATTCATTCAGAGAGACATAGAATAATACAAACCTTTGGTCATCATAATATGTACCCAATTAATTAATTTAGCTCATAGGTATCTCTTTATTCTTCCGTTATAATCATTTATCCTACACTTACATTGTCTCAAAAACTTTAAAAAAAATGTAAACAAAACGCTTTCATCTCACGTTATTTTTCACACTTAAACTCAAAATAGAAACGGGGGTGAAATAAATTACAATAAAACAGGCCATTTATGCAAAAAATAGGGGAAACTAGGCGGTATTGAAATCGGAAATCCCCAAAAATATAGGAATGAATACAAATGGTGTATGGCGACAAGAGGCTGTATTTCTAAAATATGTTAACAATATCGACTATATACGACCCACTTAAGGGATGATAAATTCTATAGAACGTATGATTCTGAGCGTTTTAATAAAATTGGATGGAAGGGGTGCGGGACGGATGTATGGATGTTGAGATTAAGCTATTCCGGGTTTGCGTAAATATGGTAAATAAGAATATGAATATACATTAATGTAATGTGAAAAAATATCGATGTGAAAAAATACCGATCTATCGATTGATGTAAAAAAGGCTAATATAAGGAAAAGTGCAATTACTTTAATAGTAAAATCTTGTCACATAAGTATTTATAGTTTCTCAAAATCTAACCACCTAAAATAATTTCACACACACAACAATATAGTACCCACTACCCAAAAGAAAATTAGGCAGGAGTTTTAATGGAACCTATTCCACCACCCTTATATTAGAAAACAGGAGAGCACAATACCGTCATATTACGGACAATTAAGTTGTTACACACTTAACCATCTGCCTGTAACCATCTCTAAAGCTGGATTTTTATATAAATAGCACGATAAATGCAAGCCTTCACAAAACTTTTCGCATGTGGAATAGCAAAATAAACAATTAAAAACCCGCAATATGGAATATTTTGCCTCTAGTCAATAAGTAAAATAATATCGTCCTCTTTTGTTAATTTTGAAGCGTGTGTGCATATCACGTTACAGTAAAATGTAGGGATTTGTGCGGATTGAAATGTTTCTGTTTTTAGTTTGGAATAAAATGCTTATGTTTTAGGAAATATAGTTGTTATAACTCAGAACAAAAGAGAGTTTGTGGTGACTTTCGAAGTAGACTACTATAATCTGTATCGCCTATTTTTCTTTACTTATTGTTAGTATACATAACCTACTAACTATAGTTAAGACTTTATTATATAAAACGTTTGTCTTAAATTTTAGGGGTAATGGAAACTTCGTATAGTTACTTAACTTTTCGATTATATTATGTAATTTTTTGAGAGTTACTTGCTCCACGATCAAAGAAACTATCTCTTCCACGTAACATAAAATTTCAGCGAAAGAAGAGCACATGAGCCATCGCTATCTCAAACATAATAGAAATATTTTCTTTCCCAGAATAAATACAGAAATAACAACTAAAACCCAATTCGCCTACATACCGTAACTCACGATTATCACTGTGTGCGAGGGGGTGCCTCCCCCGCCCCCGTGGAGAATCTTCAACGGATGGATGTTCTAATATTCAAATGGGATATGGAACTATTATTGTTAGAGCTACTGTCGATATAAGAACGGAGCGAAATGTGTTGATACTTGCGTAATTAACTATGTAGTTAATTCACGTGAATTGACATATTTAGACTGATTTGAATTGTTATAGCATGCATAGTAAATCAAATTGATAGTACAGTTTTCTTGTCGTATAAAAAATATTCGATTGACGGTCTACGGAAGTAAAAATAGCTTTCGTAGACAGTAGTTAGAGACCGTTATAATGAATTAAATTTGAATCAAATGATAAATGAAACATACATTTATACTTAATAATGCCATCTTATATTATCATCTTAAGGAACTACAATTTTTCATAATTAAAAATTGGTTGTGAAGCCTCAATGTTTTGGGGCAATAAGTTAAGTTTTAATCATTACATAAATGTCTAATTTAACTTCCTAGTTCCCCTTAAAACTTAATCCTTCTAATTAACAAATTTAATATCAAAACAAAACTCAAAGCGCACACAATCGAAATTCTAATCACGAGCCAAACGCTCAGGCTGTCACGCCTCTGGCGTTCTAGTATCAAGACTGTTCGCTAAAGAAAGAACTTCTTTGCATACTTCGCGATGCCTGGTGTCAGTGTGTGATACATCTCTTATGTTATATATCGTACGTAGTGTTGGGGTGTGTCGATAAATTATTGTATGTTAGTTGTTTTTATCACGTTTTGGAATTTGTTGTTTTCTACATTTACTCAATTATCTGTCTACATTTAATAATTTATTATAGTTATTTTATCAATTACTAGAATAAAGCTAAGCTAGTATTTGTTTCTTGTAAGAAATATTGTAATATTATAATGTCTTAAGTTAATAATATAATAATTAGGAATAAAATAAATGCATTATTAAAATAAACTTATCTACTTATAAGAAAAGATTTTAGTGCCTTATTAATTAAATATCGATGCACTGATTACAATGTGACTCTTTACAAAGTTTGTATGGGTACAAACATATTGTTTTACGTATGGAACCAATGCAGAAAGTAAATTATATTATATTAGAGGGATAAACTAACCACCTAGGTAAATGTTATTTGCATATCATTAAAATTATCGACATTAACCCATCACTAGCTTGCGAAATACATCGGCTCACTTCATTTATTCGTACGCGGTATCTTTTGTTTGCTATATTTTTGACAAGCACAAAGCGTATCTGCGCCTGTCATACGTTTGACAGACTAGGGAGGGGAGAGCTAAGTTGTTATTAAGTACTGCACTTGTAGTTGGTGATATCTAACGGTCTGAAAAAAGGGTCGGGACAATGGTGTGAGGCGCTTGTAAACAATGT
The DNA here is from genome assembly GCF_905220415.1 of Colias croceus. Lineage (NCBI taxonomy): Eukaryota > Metazoa > Arthropoda > Insecta > Lepidoptera > Pieridae > Colias > Colias croceus. Next base: position 1,248,147 of record NC_059555.1, read on the forward strand.
CGATAGTTTTGCACGTCTCTATTTTGATTTTTGTGGGCGGTTTTTTTATTATTATTAGGCGGTGAAGTGAAGTAATTAGTAAGTATATTTAGTTAATTATTATAACGCCGTTATATTAGTATAACGGCGAAAACTCAAACACATATCAATTAAGCCTTTAAAATAAGATTATTGAGAAAATCTAGAGTTTCTCTGCAAATCGAATTTACCTTTGCACAAATAATAATACGCATCTTAGTAGAAATAACGTACCTACATTATGCATACAATAATTTATAGATTTGAATTGTCTTTCAAAGGGAAAATATCCTCTATTGTCTATATGCCATTACATAATGAATAGTATTTAATTTAGTGAACAGGTGTCGTTCTCAGATTGCCTCCCCGATTCAGCACTTTGACATGCTTTTAACCAACTGCGATGGATGTCGTTATGCAATGTTGTTTATTTATGAAATTGTAATTTTATTAAAGGAAAAGCTAATAGTTTGTGATATTTTTTTAAATTATTGATCGTATTTTTATTATTGTATTTTTTCATTAATGAAAAGGTTTATTATGTTACTGTCTGGACTTAGGATACATATTATGTATGTATTTTCTTGAAGTCTACCCATGACCACGCTCGCTGTAAAGATTTGGAAACGTAGGGTCAAATTAATATATAAAGAATTTCGCTTAATTAAAAATCCATAAAAAAAAATATCTTAATAACAATAAACAGATAACGGATTTACGTGCCTGCGTTATAAAATTTAATTTCAATTGCTTTTCCATAAAAATAATATAACCGTATTATCACAACAACAACAAACTATCCTATCGCATAGTGCCATCCACCGATGCCTCCCTAGCATAAATGATTTGATTAATTTTCGACTAGCACAAAATTTCGAGTGTTAGCTAATTAAAACTAACGTAAGTGGCAGGCGAGATAAGAGAACAGTTTTGTGTTCCTTAGACGGATCGGTTACGAGGTATGGTAAATGCGACGAAATTTGGTGCGACGTTTTTGTTAGAAACGTACCTATAGTAATAATTGTAGGTGCAATAATGTATTATTGATAGCTCGAATTTGGTAAGCGATGTTAATTGGTGATTGCAGGTTGTATGTATGTTGTATGTAGATGCAATAGTGTTTGTTGAATGAGGTGTTTATCTATATAATATCCCTACTTATGTTATAAATGCGATAGTAACTCTATGTCTGTCGGTTTATCTGTCTCTCTTCACGCCTAAACCTCTGAACGGATGATGAAATTTGGTACAGATAGAGTTTGAGACGTGAGAAAGGAGATAGGGCAGGTTTTATGCGGGTTAATGTTTTAACTATGCGGGTTTTCCTTTGACTGCACGGATTTTATTTTGTTCCAAGGAGTGCATATTAATCAGGATAATATTACGTATGTTCAAATAGAATATTCGTAGTACTATTCGACTTATGCAATATAAACAACCTCTCTATTTTACCTAATCTGAATAAAAAACATGCTTAACGAAACTACCATAATTTTACTTAAATTAAAAAGGTGCACCCTCATTTAGTGATCGACTAATCCGCGTATTAACTAAACTATCAGTCAAAGTGGTAAATATAGAATTTGTATTTAGCAAGTTTACAACTTTAACGAGCCATTATCAAAAGTTTGTGTTAATATCACCGCTTAACTGACAGTTTAGTGATATTGGTTTTTCAAATTAGTTTCATTACTGGCTTTTACTGCTTATTTGTATTTAATGACGAATTAAAAAGAGTTTTATCATTATGATGGATACCAATAAGTAGGTACGCATATTATATTTAAAAGTATCTTAGCCCTATGTAGCGTTTGGATTGTTGCAGAAAATGATTTTTTTTTCTGAATTGTGATGTTACGCCTTTAATTGATTCTTACGATTTAGATATTTTTCCTTTTAGGACCCTATTATTTAGGTCCGCATCAATTATCAAGCCAAATAAATAATTATGGATTGTGTTTCTAAATTTATTTAAAAATTTTAAGGCTTAAATATTATCCTCGCTGCAGTTCAGCATTCATAAAATGAGGTTTAAAATAATATACAAACCAAATGATATTACTTTGTCAAGGTTAAGTAGAACATAATTAATGTCATGTTAGCAATTTTCATATTCACGACTCTTCGTTTAATTTCTCAGCATAAAAACTTCGACATAAATAATCGTAATCTCATTTGACGAATCTATCTCAAGGATAAGCAAAATCAATAAATTTCCCTCACTTCACTCCAAATATATGCACCAAGATAATATTCACAACAAACAGACAAATTGATAACAATTTACAATAAACCGTATCGCAAAGTGCGAGTCGACGACACAAGCTCAGAAATAATTCATCGAACGAATACATAAATCACTTACAAAACTTACCACAAGATGGCGGTACGTTTAGTTTCTAATTGCTGCACAGAAAATGAACTTTATTACGTTGAGATAAGGGTGTATGTCGTGGGTAGGAAGGTTCTAGAATTGTAAAGCAAAGATTGTAGATTTGCAGTTCCAAATTCAAATTGCAGCGAATCGCACGGTGATTGGTCAGGGCGCGTTCTGCTCGATATAAATAGTGCGGTTTGCACCCACGCTCGGATAGTATGGAATGGAATTACAAATGGTGCTCATACGAGGAAGTATTTTACTATCTTGGTATAATATTTGATACTTTATACGTGTGACTTAGTTTCGAATGTTCTTTAGTTTAGTTTAGTTCTTTAGTTTGTGTATTACATGTTCTTGTGACACTTTTCACTTAAGATAATATGCAGTTTTAAGTACCACATTTGATAGTACCCGAAGAAAAAGTATCCAATGTTCTTCAATTCTATCTATAGGCCGAAATTTTTTTTTTTTTTTTTTAATGCTGCAATAGGGAAGCGCTTGGCCACGATCTCGCCTGATGGTAAGCTGAGATGTGGCCTAAGATGGAGCGTGCTTCCCTAGAATGTACCTGTTCACTCTCCTCTTGAAGACCCCCATATTGTACTCATCGGGGAACACAGATTCAGGAAGCGTGTTCCAGTCCCTAGCGGTTCGAATAAAGAATGTCGATCCAAACCGCTTAGTCCGGGTACATGGAACGTCAACCATATGGCGATGCCTAGAATCTGTGCGCCTCGATGAACGATGGAAAAACGGGGATGGCGGAATTAGGTCATGTAATTCCGCAGCGCACTCTCCAAAGTGTATCCGGTAAAAAACCGATAGACTTGCCACTCTGCGGCGATGAGCGAGGCTCTGGAGTTTTTTGCCTACTAGCACATCGTCGTTTATGAGCCTCTTGGCACGCCTCTCTATCGCCTCAAGCGACTCCAGCTGGTACTTGGCAGATCCATCCCAGAGGTGAGAGCAGTATTCCATGCACGAACGGACTTGTGCTTGGTATAGATTGAGCAACTGTCCCGGACTGAAATACTGCCTCACCTTTGCCAGTATACCAAGCTTTTTCGAGGCTACTTGGGCTTTGGATTCAATGTATGAACCAAAATTAAGAGTAGGCGTTAAGGTGATTCCAAGAAGCTCGAGGCGGTCAGTTATCGGCACGGATACACCTTGGAAGGACGGAGTCAGGTTGAAAGGACTCCGTTTTGCGGAGAATAGACACGCCTGGGTCTTGGTCGCATTGAACTTGACCAGATTGGCCTCGCCCCATTCGGAGACAGCCTGTAAGGACAAGTTCATGCATTCGACCATCGCCTCCCGTAGTGACTGGATTTGTGCCGCACTGGCTCGCGCGCTGGATGCATATCTCTCCACAACAGTGCTGTCGTCTGCGTACCCATAGATACCGGGTCTCAGCAGATCGTTAATGTGTAGCAGGAAGAGTGTTGCGGAGAGAACTGATCCCTGAGGGACCCCGGCATTAATAGCCAATTGGTCGGACGAGCAGCCGTCGACGACTACTCGAATCGACCGGTCTTTCAGGAAATCTGAGATCCAGGCGCAGAGACCAGCAGGCAGACCGTAGGATGGAAGCTTGCCAATAAGACTATCATGCCAGACCCTATCGAAGGCCTTCGAGATATCAAGGGAGACAGCAAGTGCTTCACCATGATTCTCGATGGCCTCGCTCCAGATGTAGGTGGCGTACGCTAGAAGATCCCCAGTGGACCGGTTTCGGCGGAACCCGTATTGTCGGTCACTGAGGAGGTCGTTCGCTTCTAGGTGTGCCAGGAGCCGGCTGTTCAGTACACGCTCCATAGTCTTACAGAGTATGGACGTGACTGAAATTGGCCTGTAGTTGGAGGGGTCGGCACGACTGCCTTTTTTGGGCACGGGCTGCACGTTGGCAAGTTTCCAAGATTTCGGTACTATTCCAGTCGTTATCGAGAGGCGAAAGAGGCGCGTCAAAACAGGAGCAAGTTCAGGTGCACAGGTTTTAAGTACTATGGCTGGAATTCCATCAGGGCCACTGGCTTTATTCACGTCGAGATTCCGCAGCGTCTTAAGAACCTCAGTCTGACGGATGCGAATTTCCGGCATATTCACCTCGCATCCAGGTAGACTAAGAGGTTTCGCATTTGCGGGATCAAGACGAGAATTTTCCGCGAAAAGAGAAGCAAAAAGGTTCGCTTTCTCTACGGCGGTGTGAGCCAGCGACCCATCCGGTTTCAGCAGTGGAGGAAGTGAGGGGCGGCAGAAATTCGATTCAACCGCCTTAGCCAGGGACCAAAACGCTTTGCTACCAGAGGGGTAAGAAGCCAGTTTGTTCCCTATACGGCTGACGTGGTCAAATCGAGCTTTCCGTAGAGCCTTTTTGCAGGACTTGGCGGCCCGGTTGAAGGCTTTCTTCTTCTCAGACACGTCCTTGGCCTTGCGGTGTCGAGCATCAACCCAAGCCAGATATGCTTCATGCTTAAGCGCTTCAGCGCGTCTGCAATCGGCTCTGAACCAGGGTTGAACTTTGCTGGACGTGGCTACATCGGAGAATGGAATAAAGTACTCCATTCCCTGCCTTAGCACATCAGTCACAGCATCCGCACAGGTTGAAGGGTCTTCAGAAGAAAAGCAGACAGGCCGCCAAGGATAAGATGCAAAGAAAGAACGCATCTCGTCCCAATCTGCCGACTTGTATCGCCACACGCGCCGAGAGCCCTTGGGACTGGGATCGGGCGGCGAGTAGACGGATACAGATTTCACCAGACAGTGATCGGAGCTGCCAAGCGGCGATGAAATCGCCACCGAGTAACGGTCTGGATCTGTTGTCAGCAGAAGGTCCAAGCAATTGGCTGTATGACTCTCAACATCAGGAACCCGCGTCGCTCCTTGAACCAGCTGGGTGAGATTTAACGCTATAGCGAGTTTACGCGTCTCTCTCCCAGCTAGGTCAGTGCACTGGTATGGGTATAGCCACTCCTGGTGGTGGGCATTAAAATCCCCCAGAAGCACTAGCTGAGCGGAAGGGTATTTGTGTTGAGCAGTATCCGCCGCCTCACTTAGGTACTCTGTGAGCCTGATCGTCTCCTGGTCTCCGCTGTGCGCTCGGTAGACACAAGCATAGATGAGTTTCTCCAAGCCTGTGTCCACCAACATCCATAGTACAGAGAGATGGGGGTCTTCAAGGTAACGGAGACGCCGACAGCAGATGTCGTCTCGTACGTACGCGCACACACCAGACCGAGCTTTAAAGTTATGCTCCAGGGTGTAGCCGGGATAAGTTAGGTACGCCTGATCAGACGGACATCTTATTTGCGTCTCCGTGAGGAACAAGATACAAGGAGTTTGAGTCTCGAGGTGGTAATGGACTGCAGCGAGATTGGAGTGTAGACCTCTGATGTTAGTGAGGTCTACTTTCAGCGAGAGGGAGTGCTGCCGCTGTACAACTTTATTCCTGTACCTTGCTTTTTTCATGAGAATTTAGAGAGTGAAGTAGGTGTGAAGACGGCAGTGAATCGAGGCGCTATACTTCTAGACCTGAGACACACACTCAGAAGCTACACTGATGGGGACTAGTCTGGAGACTGCGGGGACGCCCGAGCCCCCCCAAGGATGTCCATAGGGCCCTCTCATCCGGTCGCCAACCGGCACTATGGCGCATCTTGGGATTTTTCGCTAGTTGGCGGGGCAGCCTTTCACATGTGGCTAGCACGCTACTTGGGCCCCCTACTGACTAGCGGTCGGCCAGCGGTGCACCGTGCCTCGGATCCCGCTACCCTCCATGACTAGTCTCCAGGTGCAGCAGCGTAAGTGTGCATCAAAACGTCCAGGTTGTATAGACGCAGCTGATTCGACCCGTCTTCACTAAGGCTACATCAGCTTCTTCGTGCCGGAACACGGACGCTTGGCGACACGTCTTCAGCTGATGGGTGGTCATTATAGCCGCGACGATTGTCTCCCACCATGTGACCTGTTTAGCACCACCCAGGGGCCACGTGTAGGGAATCCATACTCCGGGTATACTCCTACGGACGAAGGTGACTCGGCCCCCCATTTATTCAGAACTTTTCACACAGTCACAAGTTTGAAAGCACAAAACTCAAAATTCATCTATGTTTTCAATATAATTTTTTTAGAAGCCCTTTTCAATCATCGTAACACAGAAAGAAAATCATTTATTTACCAATCGAGTTTTTAGTGCAGTAGATCCAATACATTACTTTGCCCCTAATCCAAGGTGAATAATTAGTAAAACTTCATAAAGTATTAAATATTTATTTATTTATTAGCTACTGTTTCCTTGGCGTTGTTCAGTCAATTACTTATATGAAATCAAACAAAGATATCGGATGCAGCTGTTACATAATAATTAATTAATCATAGAAATATAACACCTCAGCTGCTAGAAAAACATGGTACAATCGAATAAAAAATTGTTAAAAGTAAGGTGAACATCATAATTCTAAATGGAGCTATTTATTTCAAATAATTACACATTTATTTTGCTACTATTCTTTGAGCACTTACTATTAATTTATATTCAATATGCAAACAATTATTTCATGCTAGAATATTAATTATATGAGCATCTAACAAATATTTAGCAAAATCAAAAATATCTAAAAAGATAGATCTCAAACATTATGTTCATTTTACAATGCACCTTTTTTTTCAGGACAATTTTCACACATGGCTCGATTTGATCCCTTACTTAGCTTTCGCTGTTGTTATGAAAACAGATGGCTCATAAACATATATCACTACATAGTATAAAACAAAGTCGCTTTCTCTGTCCCTATCCCTATGTCCCTTTGTATGCTTAAATCTTTAAAACTACGCAACGAATTTTGATGCGGTTTTTTTTAATAGATAGAGTGATTCAAGAGGAAGGTTTTAGTACTTATATAATTTATTAGGTTTTAGACAAAGCGGATGAAGCCGCGGGCGGTAAGTTAGTATTATATAAATCAATTCATCAAATTTATCCAAAATTTTCAGCCAATTTTTTTGGCAATTTATAACAATTGAAAGCTCCAATAAGCTAACATAATCTACCATAACGTAACAACTTATCAATATTATTTAGTCAATAATCAAAGTAATTTATATATATAAATTCTAAACCTAAATATAACCCAAAATGTCACATTAACACTAAAAACACCACCCACATCCTAATAACAGCTTTCAATATTCAAAGGCGTCTCCAATTATGCAGGTCCACATGAATCGAATGCCCCTAAAATATGCAATAGGCTTCGCTGTGGTGCTACAACGAACCTCTGAAAGTGACAAGCCATCCATAGCACCTATGTCCAATGTGTGATTTGAATAATTGAGTATTGTATTGGACGGTCGGAAATGCAACATCTTTTCGGGTGAAGCCAGTGCCTGGAATAGTGAATAGTGTGGTAATGGTTAGTTTAGTTCTGGTTATATATGTTTTTACATTTACAAAAAATTATGGAAAGAGAAAAAAAAAATAGATTTATTGACTGACTGAAATATAATAATTATACTTACTTACTTAATTATTAAGTATTGGAAAAAGGGTGATGGAAATTGTAAAATAGTTTTGATGTTGTTGTAAGTTTATTTTTCTCGTCACATGACATTTTTAGAGATAAGTTTGGCTGAAATAGAGTGAAATTCATTCCAGATATTATTACCGGTCATAAAAAAATAAAAAAATAACCTTCGAGAGTGTGTACTTACTATGTTTGATGAGAAGAACCTAAAAAAACCAGAAGAACTAAATATCTTTAACATAATAGAATCAATAGCGATTAATTATAACTTGTTTCTTTTTGAAGTGAAACTTCTTTATCGGGGTTGGAAAAAAATTTAGTGTAACATTTTTTCGTTACGCGTGACATTGTTCCGTTACGCGCCTTTTTCTAATCCCTACCACGCGTGATTCGACGTATTTCTGTAAAGTTGCATATATTACATTATTTTTTGAAAAATAAGGTCATAAAGAAGTTTCACTTCTTACGTGACGTACGTACACGCACACATTTTTTTCAGTTTCACTCTATTTTTTTTGTGAATTCAACTTAAACATATAGGTACCCCTAAACTACGGAAACGCCTAACTTAAACAACAAGATAATACCTTAAGCAGAACGAGCTAAAATGTTCCAAATTAATTTAGGCAAAACATCTCGGCCCGGGAACGTTAAAATGTCAGATGACACCTGGCAACGCTGGACACTTGGGTGTACGTCATACGATTATCCGACGTTTGTCGGGTGGACACTCAACGGATTTATAGCGTAATAAATCACTATTTCAATATTAGACGCGAGCTTCTGTGGTAGGTTTAGCGGACACGATACGGATACGATATGTCGTGGGGTGTAAAAACTAAGTATAAAATTTTAAGAAGACGATTTTTATGCAGATCAAGAAATGAATGAAGCGATCTTTTAATTCATTTCATGCCAATTTTGAGATGTAATTTACATTATAATCAATTATTAATAAAAAATTGAAATTAATTTATTACCGATATGATCAGTAGGTAGGTAGACAATCAAATCAATTAATTGTTTGTGCCTGCAGAAAATTGTTTGAATCTATTTTATTGGATAGAGAAGATACATCGCAGTTATAGACAAGTTTAGCTCCAAGCTCCTAATACCTAATTTTAGTATCCACCAAAAAATAACTTTCATGCCTATAAACACATTGGCAACAACTTACATCCTTGTAGAGTAGGGCTTCTGCCCCAAGGTCTCCAAATAATAAATAATATTCAATACTTTTTATACTTTTCACAATATGTGTTACTTAGGCTAACCGTTAAGCACTACTGACTCTAATATAATTTTATAAAAGTAAACAGCATCGGGGAAACAATATGGACACATACATATACAAAAAACTTTGATCAGCGAATTGCATATGTGTGTCCCTACAATCCTTTTTATTTAAGCATAGATAAAAAAAAAACTAAAAACGATTCTAGAATCCAGATAATTAAACAAAATATGTTTGTCTCTAACATTTAACGACGATCTAGCCGTGTCGTATCCGTGTCACTGACATATAAACGACACGCAATAAACATGCACAGATCACATTAGTGAGATGTTACAGTAAACTAAGATTTAGTGGGTTCATAGGTGGAAATCATAATCTATCTTGCTGCAAACATGCAGGGTGTCATAGCCAACGTGTCTTGAGTTATGTAACGATCAAAAATACCATTGAGTCACTGTTAATTTGTACTGTGGTTGTAGTGCTAACTAAGTTATTAGCTTAGCTGGAACTGCTGTTAGAACCGAAATAGTATATTATGAACATTTAAAAGTGCTTCTACTAGAAAAAATCTTATTGTTTGTGGTGGTGGTTTTATTAGCGTGGTATACGGTTTAAAAGACCAGCTAACTAATCAAACTGCAATAAGTAAATCAGAAAAATAGGTGACATTTATAATATGTCAAAATTTTACATATATTTATTTTTACAGTTTTAAAAATAGTTGAATATTGATAGAAAATTTTTAATTTCACTGTGATGTCATGAATTGTTTAGATCTGACACATGAACTAATAAATAGATTTTTAACCTCTATAAGAAAATGTTCCCATGAATCTTCTTGTAATCTCTTCATCAAAACTTTTCATGTTCTGTCGTGATACGAACTCGTGTTATGACTTACTTTATTGTATTGTTATCGCTTCCACCTAAATATTACATACTTACATACTGGCTTGATCACGCGGCTTCATTCGCGTGGCACACGAATAATATAATTTAATAACTCAGCCCCCGGAATCACAGACACAATAAAAAATCTATTGTGTCGTGGCCCGATCGGGCCGCTCGGGGCTCAATGCTATTCAGAAACTACTATTGCCTAAATGTGAAGGACTTTCAAAATAGGTTTAGTAGTATAGAACTTATTGGATAAAACAGAAAATATTTCCTAATTTGGTACCTATAGATATAATATTTTGTATTATACTCTTTTAAATGTGATTAAAATTCATATATATTCTTACCTTTGCATAATGGTTTATCTTTACATAACTAGCAATCATCCGATTTTTAGAAAACTTAACAAATGATATATCTACCAAAACCTTCCCTTAGAACCGCTTTTAAATACATTAAAAAAATTCACATCAAAATCCGTTGCGTAGTTTTAAAGATTTAAGCATACTTAGGGACAGAGAAAACGACTTTGGTCTTTATTCACTAGATTATACTAGTGAAGTATTCACTTCACAAGTTTCCATTCCATCTCTTTTCATTCTAAAATCATTTACTATTTCACTTGCTCTAACATCTTCAATACAATCCATTGTTGCAACACGATGAATGTCACATACGTATCTCATCCAATCTCATCAGATCATAACGTCGTTAACGTCACCAGCAAATTTGCTTCAAATGTACTGTCATATATCTGATAGCTTATTGATTGTCTTGAGCCGGATGCAATGCTCGTGATTAATGGATCAAGGAATGTTACAGGATTGTGGAATTGTCATTAGGTGGGGGTGGTTCTTGTTTTGACTTAGAGAGACTAACCTATTTTAATTACGATTAAAACAAGATATAAACTGACTGATTTTAATCGAGTTCAAAATCTGTTAAGTGTTTGATAAGTTTTTTCTAAAAATCTCAAAAATCAGTTCACAGCTTATCGAAATTGCCCTGCCCAATATAACATGTACCTACTATACTTATCATATTATAATTTAGTCAAAAGTATTCCCTCAAATAATAATCTTTTGAATATTCTCGTTATTTTTTATCTCAATCTTTTAACATTAATTTTTTTCAAACTACATTCACAGTTAAAATTTAAATGATAAGGCGGCGTTCTGGTCTAGTTGTAAGATTTCCTAGTCCTTTTTCTACACGCCCAATTGAGTATAAACAAAATAAACTAGCGTACACACTACATTCAATATCCCTAATTATACAACAGAAATACGCGTGATTCGTCCCTCTGATTGATTTATACGTCCGTTTGTCCGTCCGTACGCTTCGCCATTTCCCCACTGTCGCGTCTAATTGCGACAATAATTCATGTCTAATAATAATCTTGCTATTATCGGCTTGTATGAGCAGGTGAGGATGTCCTATTGTTTGGTACACGCTAATTTTGGTGTGTTTACGCTTGTAGGGAAATCAGGATAACGTCAGTTTTACTTATGTAAAATGAGATTGGTCAAAAGTGATGTATTAGTACTGGTATGGGTGTAGCTGAAAAAGATATTTAAGGCAGCGTTTTTGTTTGAAGGCAGGGTGGTAAACAATCTACTGTAATTTTAATATTTTTTAAAGTATTGATACTGAAAATATGACTTGTATTTATAATACCTAAGCATAAATTCAGCATATTGCAAAATTGATATATCATACCTACAAATAAAATAAAATTAAAATATATAATATGTTAAGGTACAATACAGAAACTGAATATGGTCCACTAGAGTCTAGAACACGAATGACGAATAAAACGACTCATAATTATTATGATCCAAATATAATATAATTAAATCTAAAAATAGATGTACTATGATTTTACGCTTAGAACAAAATACAAGCACATATTTTTACTTTTTACTTAAGCACATACTATAAACACAAACGGAGGAAACTTTAAGTCGTCCACAGAACACACGAGGATTAAAGAAGCTTTTTGACCTATGACGTACAATCCCATCCAACCTGTGACGTCATCAGAAAATCTCAGCTGCAGACCAACAGCAGAACGTGCAAAACTATCAATCCAGTAATTAAACGGCATCAATAATCCATGATTTGCAGCCGATTATAAATTCCGATTCGGAATTCATCATAAGGCCTGAGCGTACAAATGGCGCGATCAACCGACCACACTTGTTATTCAATAATCTTCCCCTGCAATCAATTTATCACGAATTCAATGAAGGTGAAACTATATGATACAACCTTTATCCTGCCCAAGCCAAAACTTACCTTATCACTGTACTACAGGATACAATTCCCCTTGGAAGGTTCGGTGTGAGTTATGACAGTTCTAGGAGATGTGTGACGTCAGGCAAAAGGGACATCGAATGCAAAACGCTTGAACTGTGGATTTGGCATGTGTTCGTGTGACATACGGATTATCGTAAATGGTTGTTTTTAATTGGAGCCGAATAGTTCGAGGAAAAACCATGGAGTCGATGACGGATCGTATTGGTTTCATGAATTATGTATGATTGTTTGTGAACTAAAAATAATTGATGAAGGATTTTAATCTGTAAATAAGTGTTTACATGGCATGATAAACAGTGACACGATGTTAACTTTTAATAACATAGAACCAATTCACAATTTCTGTCTGCTTGCTCATCTTAAAATCCTAAACAAACAGTTTAGCCCAGTAAGTAGCACAAATGATGATGAATATGTAAGTATATCGTGAACTAAGTGACAGTCAGTAAGTGGACAATATGCCTTTAAATACAACATAGCATAGCGTTGCAATAATCAAACGAGCAAGCCTTCAAGAGAGAGCCTTGTCTTAACTTACTTCAATAGTATAATGATGAATTTCAGAACTGAATTTCAGTTTAAAAGAGACAGTCTTTGACGAAGAGATATTCTGTTACATCATCAATTAGATTAAACACTTCAATATATATTACTTGACACTCCAATAAGGTACTCTCATTTGAGAGTACCTTGTTGGAGTAGTACCTTATAAGTATTTACTTACCTTTAGGTAGCCTAATAATCCTGATTACACCGTCAAATCTGTTCAACCCTTCTGTCTGTATGTCACCAACTAATCTATATGTCTTAGCTGAACCTGGTTGTTTCATATCGATGCGTAACTAATTGCGAGGGGCGATTGCCTTGTGTATGACCAATCAATAGCATTGTGATGCTAATTATTTTTTGACCGAGTTCGAAAAGGATGGATGTGGTTTTGTAGGTTTATAAACTGATGTCGTGTATTGAATGTATGTGTTTGAATATGATAACTTTAGGAAAAATAGTCATTAGGGTGGTTTTTATTAAAAATAATGAAAAAAAATTACGGGAAAATTTAGGAGCAATCCAAGGAAAATAAATTTTTATTGTCCTAAAATATAATGTATGGTAATAGGTACCTAGTTCAATGAAGAAATAGGTCAAGTTAATTTCGTATCTATAGAATTAGTTATTTTGGAAGTTTCTGATGCATCCTTTCTTCTTTAAAATATCCGATTAAAGAAATTATTTATAGATTAACTACACGTCTAATCATCACATATCATCACCAAAACACACACAATCAGTAAAACGAAAAACAACATACAACATCCCAAAATCCGAATTTAATTCCGCCCAACAAAGCTCAGCCTATAAACTGTATCTCCCAAGTTTTGTAGAATAATCTAGGCTATTTAGGCTACCTAAAGGTAAGTATAGTTGGTTAGCCGGCTCGGGGCGACAACCAACCGATATGTTTTGTCGCTCCGTGGACCGGGCTAGGCTGTGCGCGAGAGACACAGATTACGAAGAACGGATGAGCTATTTTGTATTTTGAAAGCACAGTGTTAGAATTGAAAGGATAAATTCCTTCAAAAGATAGAACAATTTTATCTATCATTAATGAATGTACGAATGAAAAATACTTTATTGCATTGAAAATACATAAATACATATAACAAAGACAAGACTACAGAAACAGCAATATTGAGTAATTTTATGTATAACTGTGGATTATATATTATGGTAAATGCGAGTTTGCACGGGTCCAGACTTTTATTAAATTAAAGTAAATAAGAACCTGAAATATTTTATTATCTGCCAATAAGATATATACGTATCTTGTATAATGAAGCTAAATTGTACGCGACCCAGTACTAGAAATTACTAAGAATAGGAACGTCAATGGACATTGTGTAAAAACTCATTTAAAAACTACGATTTTCTTGGAAAAAATGTCTTTATTTTTCATGACTCAACAAGTACAAGCGTATTGCTTAACTCATATTATGAATTTGTTAGAAATTACACCTATCCAGTAATAAATATGACGCTACCTCGATTTTAGTTAAATCGCTTTTTACCTTACTATCATGACGTCACAACATGACTACCTCTTCAGCCCAATGCCCGCTCCACGTTTCGCACATCCATTCCAAAATGACCACGATCCATGCGGCTAGCCGAAATTTAGATGTCACGAATGCAACGCTTTCTACCTAATGTCTGCTCTACGCTATTGTTGTTTGTTACTGACTCGATGTGGTGGGCACAAGATTGAAGATAGCACACGAATTACATACGCGAATAAATCTTCGTGCGAATTCAATTGTAATTGCTTGTAATATCTGATTGCTTTATGAGTTGTGACTAGGCTCGCGGGGTTGAGTAGTTAGTAGTAGTTGAAGGTATGTGATGTTTTATATAGACAATTTTTCAACTGTAGTAACATAGTTTTTAGTACAATAGTGCACATTACTCTATTGAAGTTATGTGGTATAATTTTTTTGTATAATTAGATACTTAATTGTAACAAAAAATTTAAACATAAGCATCGAAATTCATAATATTAGAGTTTGGCTAACGAAAGATGAGACTGGCTTTTTATTTCGAAAATTTATATGGCAACACTTATAATTACGTAATTGTCAATAAATCCTGAGTTGTTGATGTGTCAAAGTGAAAATTATTTCCGCAATTTTAGTGATTTCTAATTGAAAACGAGACGAAAACATTGAAAAGCGACTTAAAAAAGGTTCTTTTTACTATGATTAGTAAATTTGAAAAGAAACAAGTTGAAAGAGATGTAGTTTTCAAGGAAAAACAAGAGTGTTTACGTGAAATATCTCAATGCATTGTTAAGTGTGACTTTGATATTTTGATACTATTCATTTTGATTGCATTGTTTAATATTTATTATTTTGCAGGTAACATGGATGATACCAATAGTCCAGTTATAAACTATTCAAGCAACAATAAAAAAAAATTGAATGGTCTGTTTCGTTCAAAATGTTTAACCTCGTAACGCCCAGATACCTATTAAAAGGCATGCAGCTCGATAGTGGTACCGGCCCAAGCTGTTATCCAACTTTATGACATAAACGCCCTCGGTACCTTTTTAAAGGTATCTGACAGGTATCTGATTTGAAAACGCCGTAACATTTTAAATTACGCGCCAAATCTTAAAGACACAAAATCAGTATCTTGACGAGATTTCTTCTATGACCGGACCATGTTATTCGTGTTGAAGATAGTATAAAAAACGAGATGGAATAACTGCAGAAATGGAAGAGTTCATAATAAGAGTCAGAGATAATGATAGTGATTCTTACTATTCACTCACGGTTGAATTTTTAGATTTAATATGATTATATTGATTAAAAACAAACTTTAATTGTATTTTTATTGTGTTTTTTCTTGCTTTCATTCGGTGTTCTTTTTTGTCTGTCTGTATCACTTAACTACTATATTACTGTATAAATCAATATTAAAAAGATGAAGAGTTTGTTGTTTTTTTTTTGCTCGTAAGAGAAAATAATAAATAAAAGTATTAAAACTATATTTCCAACTATAACCTAAGTTGCCATATGTTGATTTTTTGAATTTGCCGCCTTTTTCCAGTCTCATCTTTCGTTAGCCAGACAATAATACTTAAGATTCACTGCGAGTGTACGGTAAAATATTTATAAAGATCGTATCAAAATCATCTAGACGTTTTACGAAAATATCGATATTTTAAACTAAGTGCTGATTTACACAGGGTCAGTAGACAAGTCAGTCGACTGACTTTAACTGTTTACATGAAGTAAGTAGTAGTAGTGCGTTTCTCACGGTGACCACACGTTTGTGAAGTCAGTGGGAAAAATGAATTCACGAAAACAACTGAAACGACGATTTAATTATTTGTTTTTTTTTTTTTCATATTCATATTGTTTTTAACTGCTCTATGAATTTAATTTTGAATATTATTCGAACGAACCCGTCATAAGCAATTATTTAAAAATTGACACTACACTTCAATACTTCCGAATATTTAATAAAAACTCTACTATAAAAAAGTCAATCTTAACCCTGCCAACGCCTAATAAGATTGACAAGATACCAATAAAACACAGGGGCGATACCATAAAACTATAAGCAGGAAATATGTACGAAAATACGCTCGTAACCGTGACCATAGAGCCCCAAATGTCATACCAATGAATTCATGCCCGCCATTTTTTGCCCGGTTTATCGCATTTCTTTATTGCGGTTGGACATTTTTGCCGTTTATAGCATTCGAGGGTTAGGTATAATTTGTTTATGGCTGTCATATTGGATCTGTGGCCGATAAAATTTCTTTATTTTCTAATAAGAACTTATTGGAGTGCCACGTTATTGCCTATTGTCTTTAATATGCGGTGGTAGTTTTTATTTAGTGGGTTTTGCTCAATATGCGTTTAAATTTACCAGCTTATGTTTATTAGGTATTTGGTTCTTGACGGAAAGTCTTCGTTTGTAAAATTGAATATCGAAAGTCATGACGTCACCAAATAGTTAGTGTATTTTTAGTCTGTAGAGATTACATAACATTATTGAAACTTTTAACTCGTTTAAGTAGTATAGAACTACCGAAACTGAAAATAATATACAAATACGAACAGACAAAACTAATAACACAGTTCTTCGTAAAAAGACTTCGAAAATTACTACTAAAAGTCTATCTCAATTTCTCTCTTTTATAACCAATAGATCTTAAAAAAGAAGGGAATATACGTATAACGTAACAATATACTATCATACAAAAATTAAAACACCATTTCAACCACCAAATATAGATATTAAATATATATCTACACCCGTTTCAAATACCTCTTCAGGAACTACATCCATTAACATTCAATATCCACAAATTACATAATTATAACACTAAAAGAATAGGGGATAATAATGCAGCAAACAACAAAGACAAGTATTAAAAATGTTCGAGGGTTCTCAATATTTAAGAGACATCCATTAGATGATTTTAATATCAAAATTGCTGGGACGAGCTGCGTTGCTGAGTGGTTTTGTCATTTCGTTTATAGATTGGCTTTTATCTTACTAGTTGAAAATGTTTGTATTATGGGTGTACCTATAGGTAGTGTGTGTAGGTGTATGGGTATATTAGTATGAGTAGTATATAGGTATAAGTGTAAAGGAATTATGGGCGTATAGGTAGAGTATAGGTACAGGTAACAGGTGTATAGGAATAATTATTAGGTGTCAGGTAGTGTATAGGTATGGGACATAGGTTATATTTATTATTTGTTTATAATACATTAAATACAATTGCTGGGACGAGCTGCAGTGCTGAGTGGTTTTGTCATTTCGTTTATAGATTTGCTTTTATCTTGCTAGTTGAAAATTTTTGTATTATGGGTGTACCTATAGGTAGTGTGTGTAGGTGTATTGGAATATTAGTATGGGTAGTATATAGGTATAAGTATAAAGGAATTATGGGCGTATAGGTAGAGTATAGGTACAGGTAACAGGTGTATAGGAATAATTATTAGGTGTCAGGTAGTGTATAGGTATGGGACATAGGTTATATTTATTATTTGTTTATAATACATTAAATACAATTGCTGGGACGAGCTGCAATGCTGAGTGGTTTTGTCATTTCGTTTATAGATTGGCTTTTATCTTGCTAGTTGAAAATTTTTGTATTATGGGTGTACCTATAGGTAGTGTGTATAGGTAGAGTACAGGTACAGGTAACAGGTGTATAGGAATAATTATTAGGTGTCAGGTAGTGTATAAGTATTAAAATAGGTAAAGGCGTGAAATGTATAGGAATTATGGGCGTATATCACTGTATAAATATAAATAATTAATTAATTAATTATAGATATAGGACATAGATTATTGTAATGAGGATAGATAGTTTGCGTCGTGTGTGTTTTAAGTTAATTGGGAAATAATAAAACAGTTCATCCATCAGAAAACCTGTAAGTATTTTAATATTGAGTTTAATTTTATTCAAAACTAGCTTTCCGCCCGCGGCTTCGCCCGTGCAGTCAAAGAAAAACCCGCATAGTTCCCGTTCCCGTGGGATTTCCGGGATAAAACCTATCCTATGTCCCTAAGTAGCCTTTGTCCTTTCTCGGGTATCAAAATAGCTCCATACCAAATTTCATGCATATTGGTTCAGTAGTTAAGGCGTGATTGAGTAACAGACAGACAGACAGAGTTACTTTCGCATTTATAATATTAGTATGGATAGCTGCATAGTTTTTGGTTTCTTTTATATTTTAACCGTGCACTAATTCTCAAATCGGCCTATAAAAAGAAATTAACAGCACATAATAACAAATCCCTTTTAAAATAAAAACGACACATGTCGTAAGGTTAATCCACACCTATCAAACTTTAGAAAAAAATCAATGATATGGATTTCATAAAATTATAAACCGAATCGGACGCCCAGCTGTGTAGAACACAATGTATCGGACGAGGTTAGGGTTCCGTAGGTTTTATTTGTAAGCCGTCTTCAGAAATATTGTTTTACAATACGCAATAATTAAAACTTTAAATCACTAAAAAAAGAGGCTATAAAATTCGATATATCATTATGGTACGCATTATATGAATTCATAAAAAATAATGAAATAATGCATTACCTTAGCTATTTAAAAAAAAATTATTAATTTGATCTGTAATAGTTATTCACGTAAAGTTATGATTTCATTTAAACTGGCTCTAAATACATAATTTCAATTGTGAATTAAAATAAGATATGATTATGAAAGAATAAATCATATTTGTTCATGAGTTCAATTGTGCGCTATTTTTTTATATATAAAGTAGCGGCTTCGCCCGTGGGAAATATTTCGCAAAAAAAAATGGTAGCCTATGTTCTTTCTCAGGGTCTAAAGATTGTCTGTGCCAAATTTCATCAAAATCGGTCCAGTAGTTTATGCGTGAAAACCACAATACATACATATATAATTACAAACCTTTCATCTTTATAATATTAGTATAGATTAATTTGAAAGGGGGAGAAGTATCTATCCTATTCAAAGCACATATTCATACACATGTATAAAATACACAGACTTTCATTAAATAAAAAAAAAAAGTTTATTTGACTCAAAAAACAAAGGCACAAGGTGTAGGTATACAGATCTTATTTGCAGGTACATACATTTTTATTTTACATACAGAGTTTAAACAATGACCCCTATGCTTAAGCCTGTGTAATAGGGGTCATTCGTAATACACATAAATCTCTTAAAAAATAAATCAATTTCCTACAGAACCACGCGAACACTTGTACATTTTGATCTATTTTTTCCCCGATTCGCGACCAACCCGTATTATACCGCTGTCTACTGTCAATCAGAAATGCACCGCCCAGACGCATAATTCACATTTCTAATAAATAATCATTAAAAATAACATTTCTATAATAAAATGCATTGATTTTTTGATTGCATTAAAACTGTAATTGCAATCAGATGTTAATTAAGTTGATTGGATTATTATGTTTTTATATGTGGAATAAAATTACTTAAATTGCTTGTAATTTGTTATGTTGTAGTAACAGATTGATCATATTAATGTTGAGATGTACAAAGAAATAATATTACGACCAATAGAATTAAAATGAGATGCTGCAAACGTGTCATGTTCGTTTTTTTTTAAATACATATAACTAAGTACCTACAATTGATATTTTGTAAATAAGTAAAATTTAGTCATACTAATATTATAAAGCTGAAGAGTTTGTTTGAACGCGCTAATATCAGTAACTGCTGGTCAGATTAGAAAAATTATTTCTGTGTTAGATAGCCCATTTATTGACAAAAGCTTTAGGGTATATCATCACGCTAAGTCCAACAGGATCGGAGCACTGCGGGTAAAACCACGGGGCACAGTTAATTATTAATAATGATGAAATCATTTTTATTTTCTATTTATATACACTTCCTTGAAAACTAAATAAAAAAGCATTACTCTATATTAAAACAAGTCTTTGTGTCGTTCACACTTCGTCGATTCTCATTGTACGCTTAAATCATGTTGTCTATCAATTTCATTTTTACTTTATTTTTTATCTATATAATATAATACTAGGTTTCCGCCCGCGGCTTCGCCCGCGCATTCAAAGAAAAACCCGCATAGTTCCCGTTCCCGTGGGATTTCCGGGATTGCGTCATTTTCCCGGGATAAAATGTAGCCTATGTCCTTTCTCTGGTATCAAAATATCTCCATACCAAATTTCATGAAAATTGGTTCAGTAGTTTATAAGTGATTGAGTAACAGACAGACAGAGTTACTTTCGCATTTATAATATTGTAATAAGTATGGATTTTGTATATTTTTTTAGTAAATATTATTCCTTGTAACTTATTTATTATACTTTTATTGTATAGCGTCGCGGATAATCGACGCAATCTTAACTCCTACTTAACTGTAACCTAAAAATTCAATTTTTTTTTAAAAAAGCCTCATCTCTAATAGTAGGTATTACTGATATATTTTATACATAATTTTATGTCAAATATCTGTTTTTCTTGGGGAAAAATTTCCCCAAATATATTTACTCTAAATTTTCGTTGAAGTTGAAACTATAAAGTATAAGAAAGAACATTTATTTACTAAAAACTCTTCACACAATCATAATGTTAACCAATCATTATTCATTTAACAAACATTAAGCCAAGTGCAGCCATAGCACGAACAAGGTATATACCGCTTAGTCCAAAGCTCTCATACTTATAGATATCAAGTCGTGAATCAAGCACATAACACAAAGAAATAACCACGCTAATCGTGATCCAACCTCCCTTCGCTAACGTTTGATCGACAGGATTAAAAAAAGCCAAGAATCGCCATTTTAATTATAAACAACCCGTCCCGTCAAACCGATACAAAACGATTGAAAAATCAAAATTCTAAAGTGTAATAACTCGAATTATAATTGGCTGTATATCGCTTTGACTTTTGCCCTTAGATAGATGTTTAAAAAAAACAATTTTCGAGTTTAGAACGCGCGCATTAAGTTTAAAATTGGAAAGCAGATAGCAATGTTAAGGCGCGCACACACGGGTGTAATATTTATAAGACGTGTATCAAAACTGAGCTGTCTTCCAAGCCGATGACGTTTGACGTGTGTCTGACATCCCCTTTAGAGTTTGGTGTAAGTGCAAATTCTATTTAATTATAATCAAATTTTTTATAAATTCAATATATACTTGAGATGGTTATAGTGATTCTAAAATTATTGAATGAAATAATTATAATGTTCACCAATTTTTATTTGCTTTTATTCAATAAATTTAATCTGAACAATATATTTTATGTAAAGGTATCAATACATATTTTCATAGAGAATTCATTCACGAAACTTATATCTAATATATAAAAATCAATGCCACTTTTCGTTGTAATTCCATAACTCGAGAACGGCTGAACCGATTTCGATAATTCTTTTTTATTATATTCCTTGAAGTACGAGGATGGTTCTTATGTAGAGAAAACGTAAACATGTACCACGGGCGAAGCCGGGGCGGACCGCTAGTACTTATAGAAAATAAAAACTAGGTATATAACGTATCTCCGTGTTTGTGACCAGGTCCAGCAGAAAAAAATCTAATTCAAAACAGCTAAACCGATTATTATGATATTTTTGTGTATATTCGTTAACTCTGAGAATAGGTAGTAACCTATTTAATTACTTCTAAGTGTTAACTAGTAGAGATTTCAATAAATCGCTATCAGCGTATTACTTGAACCACACACAAAGTATCGCTATTCGATGAGCAAATAAAATTCTTGAAAGATCCCATAACGCGGGCTTTGAATAAGTTAGAACCGATATGGGATTGTTTCTCATATACTTTGTATTGAATAATATTTTGTGTTGTGAAATGATTTGGTTATGGTTGTGAATATTGATAGAAAGGTTATGGTTTGGAAAAGTTTAGTTATTGGAGTTAGAATGTCAGTGTAAAAATATTTAAAGGTCCAGAATATGATTGAATTATTTAGAGCCGATTTTCAATCCTTGGTTAAAATTTATCCGTCCAATAAAGTATTACACGAACATTTTTAAATGTCACCTGTAAACTGTCAAATACGGACAATTAGAATACATTTTTGAAATGGTAGTTTAATACGTTATTCGATGAATAAGTTTTAACCGAAGATTGAAAAATCAGCTCTTAGAGACACAAAAACATGACAATATAAAATAAAAACTACTCGTTTAACTACCTAAGCCTTAATAGAATGTCTTTGATAAAAAGTACGAAAAATTTTCTTTCGTTTCATTTTTTTTTTTACAAAATTTTGTTTGTTGTAGGTATTATGCGCATATCTGAGGCATTGTTATCAGCGCATAGGCATTCAAAGGTAAATTCACCGGTGTAATATAATAAAAATAAAAGTGTAAGATGCAATGCACTTAAACGTAGAGAAAACTCTACATTTTAATATAATGACTCTTAAATTAATTGAGAATTTAATTCTACGGAAAAGTATTAGATCATACTAACGACCAAAAACCTAAATAAAATCAGACCCATCATTACACTGACCGCGCACCAGCTTGCTTAACCGACTTTATCGAATCTTATAAATGCATAAGCATTCCTTTTAAGACAAACAGATAAACGGACAAAACATGGTATAAATTATCTTTGAATAATTATTAAAATTGTATTGATAGGACGTAAAGTGGTTTATTTGTCTACCGTAATGCGACATAATGGGCCGGGTATTAAAAATCAATAAATAAATTGCGATTGCTAGGGTTTTCAAAAGGTGGTTAATTAATTTGCGTTTTTGATACCGTTTTTTTATGAATAATAGACTGTTAAATAACCTAATGGTAGTAAGGTATTATGCATTAATGGAATAACGTAGTTACTTACAAGTTGTTTCTAATGTTTCATAGAATTTATTAGACCTTTACATGCAGGACTCTACTACAGGAATTCGATTCGCTAATTCTTTTTAAGTATTAATTCGTCTATTTCACATTACGATTAATACCTAAATTGATTTTAACGTACATTTATGACATGGATTCAAAATATAGAAATAGCAACTTTTGCATCGCGCATGCAAAAATAATAAACAAAGAGTGAAAACGAAAGCGAAGTGAAACTTCTTTGGCAGGATTCAATGATACCAAAATTGTCACCTTGCTCCTTGACATGACGGTATTTCCATGACGCGAGCTACGCGCCTAAAGCAGTTTCACTTCAGAAATGCTCTTTTTGCCTGCTTTTAAACTCGTAGGTAGCAGCCCTATTGCCCTATATAAAAAAGTGGTCACTTCCTTGCGGGCCGATCGCTGCAATACGAAACAAAGCAAAACGCTTCATCATGATTTTTTATTTATTGAATCGTCGTGTATGTACAGACGTGCATAGAAACGTTTAAAATTTAAATTATTTTTTTCCTTCATCATCATCAGTTCATATACATTCTAAGTTCTAAAACACAGGCCTAAGGTACAGGCCGATCCACCACGCTGGTCAAGGGATGTTTGATATATTATGTTACATGTCGACAATATGTTTTTTTTTACTGAGTAGAAATTATTCATGATCTATGTAGGAGATTGAAATTGAACAAACACACACAACAATTCAAGTTACAAAACATAGCATAGTCATATAATATACACTTGTGTATCTTCGAATTATTGTACTAATACTAATCTATACTAATGTTATAGAGCTGATGAGTTTGTTTGTTTGTTTGAACGCGCTTATCTCGGGAACTACTGGTCCGATTTGAAAAATTCTTTCGGTGTTAGACAGCTCATTTATCGAGACAGGCTATACGCTACATATCATCACGCTACGACCCACAGGAGTTGAGCCACGGGGGTAAAACCGCGCGGAGCAGCTAGTGTGTGATATAGTAAAAACTCAGAGCTCATTTAAATTAATTTCATTGTTTATATATTATTACTAGCGGCTCACCCCGACTTCACCCGTGATACATAATACCTAATAGGCCTCAAGGATTACGTACATATGCAAAAGTCATAGAATTTTTTTAAATTGGTCTAGTAATTCCTGATATTATTGCGTAATAGCAAACAAAAACAATCTCTCCAGCTCTATAGAGTTTAAGATTTTTCACTAGCTCATATTACATGTTTAAACTAAATTAATCAAATAATACATAATAATATTATTATAGTTTTATCATTATGCACGCGTCTGTACCGCGAACGGTAGTCAAATGAGTTGTACAATGCCGATACCTGTTCGCTTCCAGTTATTTTCATATTTGTCCACTTCGTATTGTTTACTATTCGTCATAGGGCTGCCACTAAATTGTATTTTTTATTATTTTTATTTTAATTAATATCACTTGTAATTATTGTAAGTATTTTGCCTTCTTATATTGAAATGCAATCAGTTTTTGACTTATTTCAGGTATCCTTCTAACGATAGTAGATTATCCTATAATTATCTATTTTTCTTTCTATAAATGGTTTTGTAGAGTTATCAACAATTACTTTAGTAATTACTTACTTTTTCAGTCACTCTGGTAATACACAACGGTTGTAGGATATCAAAAATATTTAACATTGATTAAATTAAATCAAAAATATACAGGAATCACCTAACAGCTTACATTATTACTTACATTATGACTATTTAATGTTAGTTTCTGTTCACAGAACAACAAAGGTTTGTCTGTAAGTAAAAGTAGGTATACTTATTCATAAACATTTTTTTTACATGATATAACAATAAATAAGACTGGATAATAGATAATCTATATGTCGTTATTTGGGTAAGGTTTTAAAATGTAGTTTGCAACTACGGCAAATAATTACATTAGACATTCCATTTTTTCTAGTAGAGCACTAGAAAAAAAAATAAAGGTTAGCCATGAATCATGATACATCATGGTTTGTCAAGTTGAACTTTCGGTTTAACGATAAACTGTAACGATTACCCAGTTTTAAACAACTAGCTTTCCGCCCGAGGCGGAAAAACCCGCCTTTCAAAGAAAAACCCACATAGTTCCCGTTCCCGTGGGATAAAACCGATCCTATGTGTCAATCCACCCTCTATATGTGTGCTTAATTTCATTGTAATCGGTTCAGTAGTATTTGCGTGAAAGAGTAACAAACATACACTTACACATCTATCTTCACAAACTTTCGCATCCATACTAATAGCACAGACTAATAATAATATACTACGTATACAATATGCTAATAGATATTATAAATGCGAAAGTAGATACTGTCTGTCTGTCTGTTACTCAATCACGCCTAAACTACTGAACCAATTTTCTTGAAATTTGGTATGGAGATGTTTTGATACCCGAGAAAGGACATAGGCTACTTTTTATCTCGGGAAAAGGACTCAATCCCGGAAATCCCACGGGAACGGTAAATATGCGGTTTTTCTTTGACTGCGCGGGCGAAGCAGTGGGCGGAAACCTAGTTTATAATAGGTATTGTAGTAGGATAGGATTTAAGCCAGACTCATGAAAAGAGAGAGGTTAAAATTGGGTTAAAATGGGAATCTTACCCACTGAGTCTTCATCTAAACTAATCGATATTAATAGGAATCTAATATTAAATTAAATTACAGTAGAGGCAACCATTGGCGAATTGACGCAAGTAAGTTTATTGCTCATATTTTTAGTCGGCGGATCGCAATCCAGCAAGATATTCAAATTAGGGGTGGCCCATTGTGCGTCCTCCATGTAAATACACATCGACTTTACTCGTAATACTGCTGAAAGGACCGCGGTACACCTGGCTTAATATCTATAATTATTGATATTACAATATAGATTGGTAAACAAAATAATTCTTCTACTCTTCGATGGTCAATTTCCCAGTTTACCATATTGGGATTGCATTGATTTGACAGTTCTAAGTCGGCGGAAATTCTTGAAATAGATAGCTGAAAAACAAGCAAATA
Organism: Colias croceus; assembly: GCF_905220415.1. Classification (NCBI taxonomy): domain Eukaryota; kingdom Metazoa; phylum Arthropoda; class Insecta; order Lepidoptera; family Pieridae; genus Colias; species Colias croceus. The sequence continues at coordinate 1,274,436 of NC_059555.1, forward strand.
TAACATATTTTATAATAGACATTATGCATTAAATCGACATTGCTTACTTTTCACTATTATAATATCACTTTACTGTTGTTTGTGCCTAAACTGCAGCTTACCATATGTCTTCAGGAAATTTAGTACATTTAGGCTTCTTCATGAAAATAATTTACCCAAATAGGACCCTCCTTATTCCATCCTAATTACAATATTATCCCATAAAATAATCTTTATTTAATCCTCAATGTATCCTCAACCTAACCATACTCCTTGAATAAGTATCCGATTAAGAATTGCATTGAAGGAGATAGCTCTATTCTTTAAGAAAGAGGAAATTGTTGGTTATATTGTCTATGTCCATTTGTGGCTAACGTCGGCTTCATATTTATGATTATATTATTAGATTATGTTCTATGTTTATTTGTCTTTGGTTTTTGTTATCTGTTATATTAGTTATGGTTAGATTGGGCTACCCTCAAATGTTTGTTTTTGTATATGTCTAATAGTGGCTTTTATATATGACTAGCTTACCGCCCGCGGCTTCGCCCGCATTGTCTAAAACCTAGTAAATTAAATACTTACACCTTTCTCGAGAACCTATTTTATCTATTAAAAAACTGCATTATAATCCGTTGCGTAGTTTTAAAGATTTAAGCATACATACTACATAGAGACAAAGGGATATATGGACAGAGAAAGCGACTGTTCTATACTATGTAGTGAAGTTGTTATAATATGCTGTTGATTAGTTGTAATTTGAACAAAGCAGCAGAATATCGAGTCAAAAGTTTGATGACATAAGAGACGAAGAAATTAAATTGATCCTGAAGAAAATGTTTAAAAAAAGTGTTAGTGAACGTGTATAGGTAGGTCCCTAATAATAATTATCATTATCGTGTTGTCAGAAACTTATGAAGGATTTTACTTACCTACTTTCAAATAAGTTTTTGATAACCCTTTGATATTTTTGCTTATGCTTGCTTATTTCTACTATAAGCAACTAAAAATTTCACTTGATTACAACTAATACAAGTTGTGAGAGGCAATTTTTTATAAGTACCGATTACGGAAGTTGCAGCGAAATTACGTGTTTTAAATTCACAATTTTTTGAGAGGTACAATAAAATGATATTAAATCATCACTCGTACATCAAAGTGCGCGTTAACCGAAACATCATTATGATTTTTAAAAATTATAAGAAGCTTAACCCTTTGACGAAACTTCCCTTGAAACAAGACAGCGTCGAAAAAAACTTTTAAAAAGCTCACGAAATAATTTCGAATATCCGACGAATGTTAACCGCTAACGAGACGAATTCGAATATAAAATACAAAAAAATATCCCTTTTGTCCGGGGCGGGAAACTTTTTTTTTTCAAACACTGTGGTCCGTTTGTGAGGGCCAAAAGGAAAAATGCCCGCGTGGCCCGCGCAAAACTTTTTTGCGGTAAGAAAAGGGATGCTTTTGTACGTTATGTTTGTGTATCTGTTATTTTTCATGCTTTTATAAATAGGCGATGATTTTTCTTGTGTTCAGGATTGTTGGGACTTTTTTGGGTGGATGTATGTGTGTTTATATGGTAAAGAGTTGTTATGGGCGGTGGTGACTACTGAATATGCTCGCTCTTTGCATTTTTAAACATTTAAAAAATATAATTTTTATTTTTATTCGATACAATATATAAAAGAGAACTGGATGTATAAAAAGAAAAAGATACGTGTTTGAACTTCAGTTTGAGGTTAAACGCTCGTTTAGATTCTTACCTTCTAGAAGTAGATTTCGATTTTATATTTTATTATATAAAGTTATTCCAGGAATTCAATCATAAATTAAACGAAAATTACTACTAGAATTCATCGTGTAACAATGACCTCATTATCTATCACTGCTTATGTTTATGTTGACTCTATATTATCCATAACTCCATAAGTACTTAATCTAAAAGGCAAGTATTATAAGACAAGCGGTCCAACCCGGCTTCACCCGTGGTACATATTTCGCAATAAAATGTAGCCTATGTCCTTTCTTGGTTATCAAAATATCTCCATACCAAATTCCATGCAAATTGGTTCAGTAGTTTAGGAGTGATTGAGTAACAGACAGACAGACAGAGTTACTTTCGCATTTATAATAATATTAAGTATGGATTGATTGATGAATTTTTTTTTTTAATTTAGTATTTCTACATTCTATACCGTTCTTACACAATGTTAAACTTCAACAAAAATACAAACCTCTTCCGTTCTCCACTAATTAGATTAGCACTACAAATGATATATTAAAACGATAGCATATTAAACAGTAGTTGCAGTACAATCTCCAGGGCGTACTCAGCTATTCAGTTTCTGATATCACACCAATCCACACTACAGGTGGAGACCCTTCAATGATATTGCAAGGCAGCTTGTTCGGGATAGTTGCTGGCGCCAGTTGGATATACAAAATGCTAAAACTTAACCAAAATTTATGTGATTAATTAACTAAGCTTATTTTTGCGTAATTTAAATTATGTATGTTTAATTGTGAGTTTATGTTGCTTGAATTAAAATAAGCAATATGAATTATGTATAATGCAAATATGTATATTATTTAACATATATATATATATATATATATATATATATATATATATATATATATATATATATATATATATATACTGGCACAAAATACAAAAAATAGCGCAAAGAGTAGTGCGTGTAGTAGTGTACATGCAAAAAATAAATATCTATGGTGTTTTAATATTATGGCACTATTGGCTGATACAAAGAAAAAACGTCAATCTATTTAAATCTAAGAGATTTCACACACGGTGTGTGCACAATTATCTTAGGATGGCACCACAATGCAATTTTTTTTCAGTAACTTTATTACTATACACAATGTCTTTACTTTTTATTAAATCGTCTCAGAAAAATCTGGTAGCGTCTCATATCAACAGTCGATAAAATTAGATATTCTTTTTACCTATACACTATCGTTTGAAACACACAATTGCTCAACTAAAACATACTTACATACTAGCGGACTAGCCTTACAATCAGTGCAAACGGGCCTCACCTTCATCCAATCTCTTGAGAGACAGGCGACGACGGGATCCGAACTAACTGTTCGATTGTCCCCACACACCCTGGGACTGCATGCAGTATTCATGATCATAGTGCTGATTGCGACGGTTAAATATAGATTTAGTTGCATTAGAAAGTTAATGCTTCTGGGTATATGTGGATTTGCTGAATTGTGCAGGGAATTGAGTCTTTGATGTTTAATATTATTACAGTATAGTAAAGTATCTTTGTATCGATGTACGGTGTAAACAGATTTGTTCACGTACATAGTGACTTAGGTCATTTTTCAGTAATCACATAGAATACTGATTCAAGTTAGTATTTATGTAGTTCCGTCTATAATGCTAATCAGTAGCTTATCAGTAAAGAAAGAGTGAACAATTGTCAAACCACAGGCACTATTGATAAGTAGGAGTATAACAAACAAACAGTTTATTCAAAGACGAAGTTAACTAGTTTCAAACCGCAGTTTCAGTTGCGTAATTTCTGGATGAAGTAGAAAATAAAAAAATAATTCCGAATATGATTTATCTCTGCACAGAATTTCATCCAGATCAAAGCAATCGTTACAAACACCCACCTTCACAAACATTTTTCAAAATAGTTTTCAGATTTAAATAGATCCTTGAATACTAATGGCATACATAATTCACAACAAAGAATTAACTAAATTTGTATCGGATAAAACCAGTGGTTAATTCATTTATACTAATCGCCCAACATAACCAGATGGTTATGGAACAAATCTATCTGCTTATAAACACACTCTTATCGCTGTAGCATAAAGTTTAAAATCCCATATCCAACTATAAATAACATTGTCAATTAGACAAGATTAGTTCTGACAAGTGCAATAAAGTTGAACCTTATAACTTTGGAATAAAGGTGAGTTTTGTGCAGCAATGGGTCAAGTAATACTGGTTGTCGCCTAAAGACCTTTTAATAACAGAGGTTTTGGTTCGACAAGCGTTCATACGATTCAGATGAGTAGCTTCAGGCTAACTTACTTTGACATAGAGTAACTTGAATGAGAGCCGTCTACTAAGCATCGATTTAAGTATAAAAGGCGTGAAATAGAACGACTTAAGTGTCTAAAAGAAAAGGCTTTGCGTGCTATTTTTATTTTTAAACTTAACTGGAAAACTTTCATTTTTTCTTCATTCTTAATCCACGAAAATCAAACTTTATTTTGCGTGGAACCCGAATGAAAATAAGCATAAGTGCAAGTCGAAATTTAAATCTATCTCTGCGCAAGATTACATACAGATCAACGCAGCTGCTTGTGCGTATACCAGTAAAGTACAACATCCCTTTAAAGTTTAAACTATGTTAAAATGTTACCTACATATTTAGAAATATCAATAGTAAATGTTATAATACGAAGACATGTTTTTATTTTGTCTGTTCTCTTTCCTCAAATTTAACAACACTACGAGATTACTTTACATTTGCTAGCTAATCAACGCAACTTCTGCTCGTAAAATAATAGTTTTACCACTTTGCACCTATATGACCAGAAACACATTTGTCAAATTATCTGTACCAAAACATCATACCGCAGCTTTTAGAGGCAGTTTTCGTTACAGCGCAACGAAATGTTGGAACAATTTACCACCACCTCTGCGGGAAACAAAAACCGTCACTACTTTCCGGTTAAAATATAGGCAATTTGTTTTGAAACAACAAGTTCCACAGCTTTCGATGCGTCTGTAACGAATAAACTAATAGTAGATATCCATTTTGATTATTTATATTAATTCATATATATTAATTCATATTATCTTTTATCACATATTACATATGCATTCATATCTTTTATTACATGTAAGTTTATTTATTAAAATATTAGCGTATTCATTCAAGTATTATGGTATCTTATTTGTGTACTCGAATTACATATTATATATTTATTTATTTATCAATTTGTCCTTATTTATTATTATTATCCAGTAAACCAGCTGACAATCTGGATGTCGTAAGGGGTCACTGAAAATCAGTGCTGAGGTATTATGCCTCAGGTATCCTGAGTGGCTTCCTTTTTTAGCGCATGCAACCACACATATATTTATGTTTTCTATTACATATTATTTATAATTTACAATGCTATTTTATATGTGTGTTGTGTGTGTTGGAATAAATGGTTTTTCTTTCTTTCTTTCTTCTTCTATTTGTTATAACCTACCTTGATAAATGGACTCTATAACATAAGTACCTAGTACCATTAGCTCCTGAGATGTGTTCAATCAAATGCTTCAAGTCTATATTCTACTTCTAAATATAAAATTCTCGTGTCACAATGTCGCCACGCTGGCTGGTCTACTGTCGCTTGCGTTCAGATGAGACGAAAGTCTAAATATTCCAAGTGGTTTAAAAAAAATGTTAGTTACCATACTCCTCCGAGACAGCTGGAGCGATACTCATGAAATTTTGTGTGCCAATTGGGTAGGTCTGAGAATCGACCAACACCTATTTTTCATACCCCTAAGTGATAAGATTAAGGCAGAACAAGAAATGTTTGCCGGGGCAACTAGTTTAAATATGTAGATACACTCCTCAAACTTTTTTTAATTGATATTCATGCAAGCTACTCTACAAACCGATGTATACCTTTCAATCATTATTCGTTCAGGGCATATAATTATTGTGATTCCAACGCATTCCTTGATGAGCCTTGCGGCGGTACGGTCGGCAAAAAACGGTTTTAATTGCACTTTTATTTAGGTTCCATCGATGCGTGTATAATTTTGATTATCGGTTAAGACATGTGTCTGTATGTTTGATTAGTTCTATTAATTTTGGATGTGGATTGAGATTTTTCTATTGTTTGGTGATTTGTTGTAAGTTTTGTTCTTTTTCAAGGGCTTATGCTTTTTTATTTGTATCATGTCATGTCATAGTCAGCGGATGCACATAGAATCTCCCAACCACTCAAAACGCATACCTACATATTACTTTATGTCAACTATGTATGGAAAATTTGTGTCACACGCACTATAATTAAAAAAAAGCACAGTGCACTATAATGGATATGCCACACACATTGTATGATCAACCTATAGCCTGTACCAACATTCCCCAAAACAAATCCGATAATGCCGTAACAAAGTTGCTACAGTCACCGCGAAAAAGCCATTTCCTCGCTCGATGTACCACGTATCAAGATGAGAGCAATTAAAGGTCAGCCATGGAGCTGCGAAACTATAGGTGACACTTATTTGGATGCGGTAATTGATCTTGTATTTAGGAAGTTACATTATTTGCGTAGTATACAAAAACTTTAAAAACAACAAAGTTATAAGTAGGTGATAGGTTTAACACTTTATTTCAATACAAAACGTAACAGTCAATATAGATCTGTGCCTTGATCACTATGCGAAATTGATAAATGATAATGGATCAGTATAATATTATTATTTCTCAACGCTTTAGACATTTTAAAGCTATTATGCTCTACATAATGTAGATTACCTACCTCAGTTCACAAATAATATGAATATGATATATTTAATCAATAATTGTCTGTTATTATTACCATTATAAAGTATAGTAAACACACTGTATAATTTGAGTCATTATTAAGCAATGTACCCATAGTACAGAACGTAATCTGTATGTGCTTTTAAAAACAATAGTCGTATTTAATAAAATAAATTTTAAACGCACAATACCGTGTCCTAATTTTCAAGCATTCGCACGAACAAAATTGTTCGTTTTTATGGCATTCGACGGCACCGTATGACTAGACGCAGCGGATCATTAATCCCGCTTCAGATGCGCGGTAAAAATTCGAGCGTGACACGAATCGCTGCGATTAAGTGCGAAGCGTGACGATTTTGCGTCATTTGCTAGTTTTTGAGATAATAATATATTAGAGAAAGAAATAGATTTAAATAAAAAAATAAAAAATCTGTAAGTGAGCACATTATTTGAAATGAATGATAATTGTAAGTGTAACGTATAGGATTCACGCGTAGATTAGTACCTAGATAATAAGTTTATGAAGTTAACGAGAGATATTTAGATAAATAAGAATGTAATGCGTGTCTTTTTCTGTTTCATTATTGTGTGTATAATTTTTTGCCACACCATTTTTTTGCAAATTATGACAAGAAAATATTGTTTATTTAAAGATACTAAAATCTACGACTAACACAGTTCCAATAACACATAAGGACATATCGTATCTGACCTTACCTATTTCAACTCACCATACAAATACATATTATATAATATATGTATGTATAAACCTAAATTAATATTATAATTTCATGTCTGTTCATCACGTAATATCCATCGACACAAATCGTGCTGATCGCGAATCATTACAATTCGGATACGTCTCTCCCACGTTCTCTATAATAAAGATAATTTTAATATAAAACCTGGTACACGATCTCGAAGTCATGTTCAGATAAAAATCATGCGCCTGAGCGCTTGGGCGTGGCTTACTGTCCCTCTCGCACACTGCTGAACACGTATATCAGAGAGAGACAAATTTATTTCACGTGTGATTTCACAGTTCTGGGAATGCATGAATAGTTTTCAAAATATGGTGATAATTAATGAAATAATTGCAGCTGTATATAGTTTTGTGTTATGGCTACCGGTTTTTTTAAATATTCGTAGATATGATTTAATTATTTATTTGACACTTTGGTTGTGCATGTGCCCTTCTGTGAAACGCTAAGTCTAAGATGCAGTAATAAATTCATCGAGGTATTATTTTAATGATTTAAATTACTTTTCTAGGTATTGTAAATAATTTATTTTATTAGAGCTGTATGCGATCTTCAATGTCATATCGTATCATAATAACTTTACTACATAATATTAGGTATACCTACCTATAGGATCTAAGAAAAAAATTATTCTTCACATTTCATTACAATTAATAGGCTCTTCCAATACCTACCTTATTGTTGAATTAAAATTTCTTACGACATGTTATAAATTCTGGTATTGCCTGAAATTATATAAAACACTAGCTTACCGCCCGCGGCTTTGCCCGCTTTCTCTAAAACACTATCCTATCTCTCAAGTTGGATCGAACTGCACATGGTGTGCGAATTTTATTATAATCGGTTAAGTGGCTTAGGAGTCCATTAAGGACAAACATTGTGACACGAGATTTATATACCTATATTAAGATTTTAGTTCGGTCAATAAAACGTTGGACAGGTTAAAATCTTAGCTTAATAATTTAAAAAAATACATGTATTGCTCTTAGAAATGATTTGCAGTCATAAAGTAGGTACCTACCTATAATAAGTATGAAATACATATTTTATTTATACTATTTATTATCGCATATACTAAACTATTATGCAACAAACAGCTTTGTGTAATCACTCATTTTAATATTAATTACCTATCTATATTTTTTCTATATTTTTCTTTTTCTTTTTTCATTAGGAAGATATGTTGGTAGAAATGAACATACATTCGAACATATATTATTATTATCATTATAACATTGGATTCGCAGTATTTTATAATAATCTAATGTGAACTAATAAAACAAGTGATAACTGCGTTAAAAACAACCGACTTCAAACTTGCACTTGCAAAATTTACAAATACCTACAGACAAAAAAAAAAATTATAAAATTGAAAATTATAAAATTATTTAAAACGAATTGTATAGTGCTTAAATAGAAAATATTAGTAATTATTAACCATTACATTGTTGTACAAGTGAAAATTATTGTGAAACACACCTATGGGATCTACGCAACGTTTTGTATAACGCGGAGGTCAACGTGTCAACGGTTATCCAAATTCAAACATCTTCCATAAACCAGGGGAGTACTAGTTTTTTAATTTCATATTTAATTATAAACAACACCTACATTCATTTGTTATACCAACACCGCTCATATTTAATGAGCTACGTCACAATAAATACATTGGCACAAAAGTTACCGTCTCACTTTGCTTGACAAGTTGGAAGCAATTTAGAAGACAAAAACTTATCGCCCCAGACAATATTATTCTTTACTCTTACTACATCATACCGATAAACACTTATCAACATTTAGTACTATCATAATAGTATTCAAATATAATTATCTCATACATTTTCTTTCATCCGTTTCAGCAACTAAAAAATACAACATGCTGACCCGCAAGGCAGTAGCTAAGGACATGGAGAATAAATTAAAAGCTACACTCCATGATTTGAAAGTTTCACAATCTTTATGTGAAAAACTCATACAAGAGCGGGATGAAAGTGAATTAGAAATTCAAGAAATAATTAAAAAGAACTCTCTTCTAAAAGCCGAGCTGGCTGAACTACACATGAAATACATTTGTAGTGAAGACAAGTGCAAAGCCCTCCAAGACGTTGTGGACAGCTTCCAGCGGTGCTCTAGTGACCATGAGATAGCTCTTAGCCGTATCGCTGAGTTGGAATGTAGCTTAATGGAAGTGCAAGAGGACAATCCCAAGCGGCAATGCAACACACCAAGTAGTCTTCATGATGAATTAGTTGAATGTGGACAGTTAAGTGGCTCTGTAAACTTTAAAAAAATCAATTTCTCTTCACATAAGAAGTTGAAAAAATACCTTAGATTAAGTAAGTTTATCAAGCGTACCCAATCAATTGTTAGGAAGAGTTCTTTAAAAAATGTAATTCAATTAGAGAAAGACAAGAAAAACCTGGTTCAAGAGTTAGACAAATGTCATAGGGATCTAGAATATTATAAAATCTTGTATGATGTAGAAACAAATGAATTAAAGGAGAAGATAGACTCTTTAAGTCATATGTTAAATGATGTCAACCAGAAATATTCTGCTGCTCAAATACAAATAAACGAGCATATACAACAGGCAGATGACTTAATTAAATTGAGTACTGAAAATATGGATCGCTTTGAGTCACTGACCAATAATTATGTATGTCAGTGTTCAAAAAGTAACAATGAGCAAATGTCGCCCCATAAGCTTGACTGCACAGACATACATAGTGTAAAACCTGTGACAACAATTTCAACTAGTAAAACTAAACACCTTTCCGAGCAGGAAATTATTGTGTTGTCAGATAATATTGGTCAGGGTTTTGGCGCTATGCTCAACAATTTAGGGCTTAAAGTCACTAATATTTGCACTCCTAACAGTTCATTTAATTATATAATCAAATCACTTGACCATTTCAGCTTTAATAAGAATAATATTGTAATTATACTTTATGGAGATAGTTTAAATGTAAAAAATAAGGATATTGATGTAGGATTTCAAAAAATGTTGGAAATTAGTAGTAAGACTAAATGTAAATTTATGTTGTGTACATTGCCATACCTACCTGGTTTGACACAAGAACAAAATAGATTAATTCATAATATGAATTTAAAATTGTATAATGTAACAAATCATCATTGTGATGCATTTATTTACTTTGACATTAATTTGTGTATTAAATCTTTTACTTTGACAAAGAATACAGTGTATCTGCCATCTAGATTTAAGCGAGAACTTGCTATGTTAATAGCATATAATATTAACCAGTCTGGTACATGTTCGGTATCAGACCCTGGATCTACTATAATTTTATGTAGTAGTAATTATATACACCAACCTAGTGTTGACAGAAAATCTAGCCCTAAGCTAGATTTAAACTAGTATATAAGACAACAGCTAAGCAGACTTTTTCTATTGTACATCAAAACATTCAAGGCTTGGCTAGCAAATTATTAGAAATAGAATTGTTTTTAAATCATAATAGTATTAAGGTTTTTTGTGTAACAGAACATTGGCTTAAACAATGTCAGTTGTTAATAAATATTGATAATTATAAATTAAAAAGTATATACTTCAGGACATATGCTATTCATGGAGGTTCTCTTATTTTTGTTCATAATAGTGTAAAATGCAAAGAACGAACTGACATTGTTAGTCTTTCTGTAGAACGGACCATTGAACTGTCCTGTGTTGAACTGGAGCGTTACATTATTGTTTGCGTTTATAGACCCCCTTCCAGTGACTTTAATATGTTTGAGACAGTCATGGAAGAAATATTAAAGCGTTTAAGTAGGAGTAAAAAAAAGTTATAGTATGTGGTGATTTTAATATTGATGTACTTTTACAAACACAAACGGCAACACGAATTGTTAATTTGTTTCAGTCATTTAACCTGTATAAACTTTTTAATGAACCCACACGAATTACACCTACTTCTGCAACCTGTATTGATAATATATACTGCGACTGCATCTGTTTAGAGAAAAATATTCTCAATACACTCACTTCGGATCACTGTGGCCAGAAAGTAGTTTTTGAATGGGATTGCTTACCTGAATTTAAAAGAACTAATGTTAGGCCTATAACTAAAAAAGGCATTAATAAATTTAGAGATAATATTAATAAAAACCTGCCCGTACTGAATGATCAATCCTGTCATAATAATCCTTGTGAAATGTTTAAAAATCTTTTTAATTTAGTTCATAGTGAATTTGAAAAAATATTTAAAGTTAAATCTTTAAATATTACCAAGGATTTACCATTTAGTAAATGGGCGACACCTAGCATACATAGGTGTAGGATTGTTCTTTATGAGTTATATGGTATGAAGCAATATAATAAAGATCCATCTTTTCTTAGTTATGTTAGAAATTACTCAAAAACTTTTAAAATTGTTTGTTTTACTGCGAAGCGTTTGTATATCAGGGATAAAATACGCGACTCGGATAATAAAGTTAAAACAGTTTGGTCTATTATTAATGGTGAAATGGGTAAAAGCAAATCAAGTAATACCATAAAACTTGTAAATAATGGCATGGTTATTGACAAAAATGCTGATGTTGCGCTTGCTTTTGAAGATTTCTTTAGTAGTGTCCCTGCTAGCATTACTAATAATTTAAATTCGTCTTCAATACTTGCAGAGACCTTTTTGAGGGACCATGTTGCGGGGTGCAGTACATTATTTGAATTGCGTCACGTAACTGCTAATGATATTGTTACAGCATTTAAGACACTTAATTTAAAAAATACTTGTGATCTTTGGGGAATGTCCGTAAATTTAGTTAATAATATAATAGAAAATATTGCAAACAATTTAGCTTTCATATTTAATAAGTGTTGTGACTATGGTACATTTCCTAATTTACTAAAGCTTAGTAAAGTTATACCTCTATTTAAAAAAGGTGATCAAGAAGACTGTAACAACTATAGACCTATCTCGATTTTACCAACATTAAGTAAAGTTTTCGAAAAGTTAATATTAAACCAATTGACTAGTCACTTTGCTTCTAATAATTTGCTGCACACCAAACAGTTTGGTTTCTCAAAGGGGCGCTCAACCACAGATGCTGGAGTTGCACTACTAACACATATATATAAGGCATGGGAAAACTCAAAAAATGCTTTGGGGATATTTTGTGACCTCTCCAAGGCATTTGACTGCGTTGAACATTGTACTTTATTGCGTAAACTTAATCACTATGGGATTAAAGGACAAGCTCAGAACCTCATAGCCTCATACCTTCATGATAGGATACAAACTGTAGTTGTTAATGGAGAACGTTCTAGCGGTGCGTCAATTAACATTGGTGTTCCACAAGGATCTATTTTAGGACCCTTCTTGTTCTTGGTATATATCAATGATCTACCTTATTATTTACAGGATAGGTGTGAAATAGTTCTGTTTGCAGATGATACCTCATTAATATTCAATGTGGATAGGCATGACCCAAATGTTGACGAAGTGAACAGTACTCTTTTACACATATCCGACTGGTTTACTGCTAATAATTTATTATTAAATGCCAAAAAAACAACTTGTGTTGAATTTTTACTACCTAACGTTAAAAAGTTGAGCAGAAATATTACCTTGAACGGGGAGGTATTACACCCTACAGAATCGACTGTATTTCTTGGGTTAACATTGGACGAGAAACTACAGTGGGGAGCCCATGTCAACACCGCTGCAGGTAAGCTCAGTTCAGCAGCATATGCAGTCCGAAAGGTAAGGCATCTCACCGATGAAGATACAGCTAGATTGGTTTATTTCAGCTACTTTCATAGTATTATGTCCTATGGAATTCTACTATGGGGCAGGGCAGCAGATATAGAAACTATATTTATCTTACAGAAAAGAGCCATTCGCTCTATATATAATTTACGTGCTCGGGACTCACTAAGAGATCTCTTTAAGAATACTGGTATACTTACTCTACCATCACAGTATATATTTAATAATATTTTGCATGTACACAAAAACGCCGACTTACACACAAGAGTAGGAGATAGACACTGTTATGGCACAAGGAACAGAAATAGAATTGAAATGCCATTTTTCCGATTAGCTAAAGTTAAAAATTCATTTATGGGTCAAGGTATACGCTTTTACAATAGAATTCCTCATAATATTAGAGAGTTTAGTAGTTCTAAATTTAAAACTTATATAAAAAATGTACTAGTTCAGAGAGCGTACTACAGTATTCAGGAATATATGGACGATAAAAACCCATGGAGGGTTGTCGCGTAAAAACCACAGGACAGTTCTTTGTATATTATGATATAATATTATGTATTTAGATATAAGTTACATATTATGTAATATCGACATGATTTTAAAAGAGCAACTATGGAGTTTCTTGCCGATTCTTCTCCATAGATCACTGCTTTCCGAATCGGTGGTAAATGTTAAAATAATTATGTAATGACGATTCGAAAGTGCTACTAAATAGTAGTCTAATTGAATAAATAAATGTTTGAGTTTGAGTTTGAGTTTGACAAAAATGCTCATAAAATAAAAACTACTGGGCCTATCCGAATAAAATTTTAATGGGACCAATTCGACACCATCCCGCATCGAACAAAAAAAGAATCACGTAAATCGGTTCAGAAACCTCGGAGTAATCAGTGTACATACATAAAAAAAAAAAAATATACCGGCCGAATTGATAACCTCCTCCTTTTTTTTGAAGTCGGTTAAAAATTAAAAACATTTGCAAGTTTCAATTTGATCAGTGACCTAATTATGATATTGAATACCTATTATATTACTATAACATGTTATTTATTAGAAAATTAATTTAAAAAATAATATTATTGTTTTTAGTTTGCAAGATACCTTAAAACATGATGAAACTTCGCTATCCAACGATAGATGTCGCTAGTGGTTTTGAATCTCCTGCGCATGTTTGTTTGAAATTGTTTTGATAAATTATTATACAAATTAAATATTTTTATTTGCTTTGAAATATTTATTTATTCCGCATTAAGTGATTATACGAAATTATACAAAAAATGAGGCAAATATCGTAAAATTTAATTTATCCATTTTGGTTGAGAATTTATTAATTAATTGCTTTTTATGTTTTTTTATTCAGGTATTTTTAAAAATTAATACAGTTCTGATGATAAAACACTAATTTAGAGTACAACGAATTTACATAGTTATTCAAGGCGGTACTTCCTGGATTTCAGATACAGCGATGTTTATCTTTAATAATTGTTTATAATTAATTAAAATATTTAATATTCGTGTAAATAAACTCACGAGTATCTACACTTATATCAAGCAAAATAATATTACAAAAATCTGTAACTTTGTGTATGTGTTGCTCTTTCAGCTAAATGTATCTGAAGATGTGTGATTATTAATGCAAAACTTCTTAAGGCGCGTTGAGAGTAAAATTTTAAAGGTCGCGTCATGGCAATACCGTCACGTCATGCAGTAAGGCGATGATTTAAATCTAGCCAAAGAAGTTTCACTTCGGACACGTGTGTTCGACTGCTCGGCACATACGCTCTTTTTTATAATAGGTACTTAGCATACTAGAATAACATTAAAGTTATTCAAATACTTCTGCAAGTAAAACCGCGCCGCACAGCTAGTAATTAAAGAATTTTAAACAGATTTGTGTGGAACTTTAGCAAGATTCAAAGATCCCAAACCGTCGCCTTACTCCATGACGTGACGGTATTGCCAAGACGCATCCTTGAAATTTTACTCTCAACGCGCATAAAGAACACTTCAAAAAAGCTACTTCTTATACTGGAGACCAATTAAGTGACAAGCAAGGAACAATTTCCTCACCCCTTTGTAGTTTGTATGAATTATCATACAATACTGCACTAAATTGATTCTGAGCTGATATTATCTTGTAATATTTGGTGGGCTGCACCATTGTCTCGATAGATTTGAAAATTATCAGTTTTAAATGTTGATTTGTTTTTTAATGTTATTATTTGTTGCTACTTTAAAAATTGGTGATGATAATATTCGGTGTCAAATGAACGGAATCTAATAAAATATATAAAACGGCTCTACGGAATGCAAGAAAATGGTTACATATATACATATATTACATACAAGACGACGCGGTTGGCGCAGTGGTAAAGTGCTGCTGAAACTGCCTACTGAGCCGACGGTCCCGGGTTCGATCCCCGGTCAGGGCAAATATTTGTGTGATGAACTCAATTATTTGTTGTTGGGTCTGGGTGTTATTATCTATATATGTATTTATTAAATATTATATTTATCGTCGCCTAGTACCCACAACACAAGCCTTAATTGAGCTTACTGTGGGACTAGGTCGATTTGTGTAATAATGTCCTATAATATTTATTTATTTATTATTATTATTACATACTGTACAAAAATATATACACGATACAGTGATTTGGTTGATTTGTTTAAAAATTGAATAGTTTGCGGGTTTTTCTTTGACAACGCGGGCGATGCCGCGGGTGGAAAGCTAGTTTTAAAAACGACGTGTGGCACTCGGGGACTGCCGCGGTAAAGCTATTGCATGATATGCCTTCAAGCCACACCTCCGCCCGTCGGAGTGGGGAGCGTGAGGTTTTTTCGTTACGGAATTTCTCGATTCGGTCCCCGCGCTCAAGGCCCGCGATAGAAGCTATGCAATAGCTTAAAAGGTAAAGGCTGTATTTCTGATCCCGGGATTACCAGCAAGTGGCTGGCTAGACATACTTTCCTACCACATAATTTGGTTAACTATAACACATATCTGAATGTTGATGATTGACTTCCTTGCGTGGGAGTGTGTTCGGATTAATTTAACAAGATTAAATTGAGCTTAATGTCTGTGAGACAGGCGTCGATTGGCTATAATTAGTGAGTCAGTGGTCACGAGGTATGCTTCCGCGTTTGGTATCAGGTTTATTGGCGATTGCTAATTTGGATACATATTATTGACACATATCCTACCAATATTATATCCTATCCTACTAATATTATAAATGCGAAAGTTTGTGAGGATGGATGTGTTTGTGTATGTTTGTTACTCTTTCACGCGAATACTACTGAACCGATTACTGCAGTGAAATTTAGCACACATAGGTATAGAGGGTAACTTGGATTAACACATAGGATAGGTTTTATCCCAGAAATCGCACAGGAGCAGGAACTATGCCAGTTTTTCTTGGAAAACGCGGGCGAAGCCGCGGGAGAAAGCTAGTTAAATATAGGTATTTGTTTGGATTTTGTTGTCAGTAGATTAGATGGTGGATTTACCAGTATTGCTCCTCTCCTATTGGTCTTAGTGTTATGATATGTAATCTAAAGCCTTCCTCGATAAATGGATATCTATAGGGCATCTTTGAACTGACTGTTGCATTGAAAGTTAACAATGAGAAATCTTATAAATTAAGACACAGGTTTTTCTTTATCTATAAATCAGAAATAATATTTAGAAGAAATTTCCATATCTTATTAAGTGGTGACACGAGCCAAACCGCTGGCAACAACTAGTGATACATAAAATTATTTTCACGTTGTTTAAATAAAATCTTTACCGTAATTAATATCACACATATAAAACTATCTACCATTGTCTCTAAAAAATTCAATTCACGCTATTATATGAAGAAACATTAATTATAATTAAATGAAGATATATGCGCAATTAGCATATAAATCATATAATTATAAAGGATATATTTGTCATCGTGTTGTGTGACTGAAGATGGATTGAATTAATAAAAACCACAAAAGCCTTTGTTGGAGACTGTATTGAGTATAGCTCTCGATTCAAACAAACATACTTCTTGGTGTATGTGCTGAAAGAGCAGATAAATCAGTGCTTTTTCTTCACTTAGCATATTAAAATTTATGAATTATTTATTAAATAATTGACTATAAAGTACTCTGTTTTATTCCTTCTTGTGTCAAATAAATTAATTTTTATGCAACATCTGTTTATTTGTTTTGTTTTTGTATTTAAAAGGCATATCTCGATCTACCAGGACATAATTATTCACCTAACTATAGAATTTTAATAATAATAATTAATATTTCTTTTTTTTTCATTTTCAATTCATAAAAAACCACGGTATTCATTGTCTGTTATACCTATTTGTTTATAACGTTTCAAATATCACGATATAAGAAAACTAAAGCAAATATACGTGAATTATCTGCTCTTCAAGCATATACTACGCGCGAGTTATAAGAAAAAGGATTAGAAGCGGTGACAGGGTCACTTACCGAAGCTTACACATTGATTTATGACCCGACTTGACTTGCAAATAGAGCCTTAAACGAATAATAATTAATATATTTATTTTGATAAATGTTGAGGTTTTAATTAAAGTGTAGTTTGTGGTTCAGTGGATAGAGAAAATGGTTGGTTTGGGGATCATAATTCATAATATAATATAATAATTATGTATCAATAATTAAAATAAAATGTTATGTCGAATAATTTATTTTATGAATCAGAGCGAACATAGAATTTTTAGATCATGTACCTAGATCAAGACCTAGGTCTTTAACTTGTACACGTAAAGAAAAAAAAATAAAAGCACAAAAACGACAAAAAAATAAAATAGGTACCTATTTTCAATCATATTACAAAATTCCTAGTTGAAATATTTATAATCACAATCAATGCTATTACACAAAAATGTAATCTCAAAATTACCTAGGTAATCGAAATGAATCATCTTCTAGGTTTCATTTAAAAATCTATACAAGATATACACTAAATACTTTACAATTCAAGCAAAATAAAAGGAAACAAATGAATTAGCTGGCGGCTTTGTAGAAACACAATAGGTAGTGTATCAAAGTGGAAAGTTGTTTGTAAAAATGTCGTGTAAACAGGGCTGCTACTGTGTTATCTATTGGTCAATTAAAATACGCAAAAGTATAAAGAGAATGTATGTATGGATAGAAATCAAATTATTTTATAAATCAATTATTTCTAGAGATACGAATTGTTTACGTTTGATAGTATTATTGAAGTGAAACTTGTTTATCGGGGTTATCTGCCACGCGTGATTCGACGTATTTCTATAAAGTTGCATATAGTAGGTACGTCTTACGTGTGTACACTAGTACATGTACACCTTTTTTACCCGACTGCCAAAGAAGGAGGGTAATGTTTTTCGAGTGTATGTAAGTATGTATGTATGTCTTTTCCTTTGTGACCACCTGTAGCCTAAACGGCTTGATGGATTTTGATGTATGAGGTATCGTTAGATTTGTCTTGATTACGGGAGTGTCATAGGATACATTTTATCCTAAAAGTCCCACGGGATAAAGACATAATAATATTTTTTCTAAATTTCCCTTTAAAAAAATATGTATGCGGTATCATTAGATTCATTTCAATCACTCTTTTTTTAGTGTGCAGTCGGGTATTTTGTTTTTTTAATAATAATTTTTACTTGTTTATATTTGACAATTTAATGTACCACACCAAATAAAAAAATATTAACAAGTATACAGTAGACAGATTGATACGGTACATAAGGCCGCCTTATCGCTTACTAGCGATCTCTTCCAGGCTAATTATTGGCCTTTATATGGCCTTATATAATATGTGTGGATAGAATCCGAATTATGTGTGTATATTTGATAGTTGATATGCTTTTGAATGGCCTAGTAATATTTTAAGTTAAACACTGTACCTAGAAAAATACATAGACGTAAGAAGGACGTAAGTACTAATAAATATTCTAATTAAAAAAAAAGTATTGATTTTCAACCTCTCTCGGTGCAAACTTTTCAGAAGCACGTGCTCAAAATCATCACATCATCCATTGAAACTTATATTTAACCCTAAAGGTCTATCAACCACGATCATTAATTATTTCCATTCAACACATAATAAATTAATTCCATTATAAATATAATATAATTTGTGACAATCCTGCGACGATGCGTAGGCGTCCATGAATGGGAGCTTTACAAGCCTTAGTTATGAAAATTAAAATATCGGTGCGTGATATATGGCCGTTCTTGATTTTGTATGCCTTTTGTTACGTTAAATGGTGGTTTTAATCTATTTTTAAGATTCTTCAAATCGTGCGTGTACTTATTCGTATCTGTTGATAAAGATGAATCAAGTTTCTAGGTTCTAACCGTCTATAGACATGTACATTGTACATATTATGTATATCTATACTCATCTACATACTAATATTATAAAGCTGAAGAGTTTGTTTGTTTGAACGCGCTAATCTCGAGAACTACTGCCTAAATTATCTACAGCTTACGTCAATCTCATACATTCGTAGTCTATTCTATTGAACGCTACGCTAACAGAAAGCCACTTGGCTAGGGGGGCTGGTCCGATTTGAAATATTATTTCGATTTTAGATAGCGCATTTATCGAGAAAGGCTGTAAAACCGCAGCTGTGTCATCGTTTCTACGCTCCGTTCGTTTTCCTGAAAAACGTATGTACATATTGATATATTGATAAGCATATTAGTAAACATCGTAGGTCATTAATAAGTTAATAATGCTTAAATACTGAAGAGTCTAGTCCAACAAACGGTTAAAACAATACTTTATTACGATTTTAAGACAATATTTTAAAGTGAAACTTTTATTACATCGTCTCAAACTTTTTGGTCTGTGTAGCGCAAGTCGCGTGATGCACGATACGTACGATAATTATCGTACAAATACCATAATTTTTAGTTAAATGTCTATGTGAAAAAAAGTTTCACTTTTACGGTGGTTTCATAAAACATTATTTTTTTAACAAAAATATATATTTTACTTTTAATTCTTGTGCGAATTTAAATCATACTTTGATGCTTTATTCTATACTACTCAACAAACACAAAAATGTTCCATGACATAATAAGCGGCTCTCAGTGATAAATGAGTTCAACTTAAACACAATATGCACAAATCTTTGATTTCCGTTGTATTTATTATGTTTATGTATCTCTTGACTGGTTAAGCCGATTTGCGTGCAACTATATTTGTTCAGTCTTCGCGAATTAAAATTTATATTGAAATTTGAACTCTATTTTATACGTAGGTTTTCAATAAGGTTGAAAATAAAATTCTTAAATTTTTAACGTCGATTCTTAGCGCTTGAAAGCAAATCAAATAAAATCTCTTGGTTTATATTCGAAGAAAGAATTTGATAAAATTAGTAGGTAAATTAAAAAGTCCCTATTCAAAAGCAGGAAAATATAAGGTTCTATAAATATTTAAAAAGTTCAAAGACCTTTATATACTTTATAAATTCGATACTTTAAGCCAGTTAACACTTTGGCAGATTTGTCAAAACGTCAAACAATATTAAACTGTTATGACAAAGAGTAATAAATAAAAATAATATAGACGAGCCATCGACTAATATTATTGTTCTCAGTGTAAATATTACAGTTATAGTTTTAAAGTTATAAGTAACTTTGAATACAAGAATTTTGTTTTAAATTTAAAAATGAAATTGTTAAAAAGTGTTTAAGTCACTCAGAGGATAAAAAGATGCACACGAATGAATAGCGGTTCCAAATCCTGTGTCAGAAAACACTCTTTCTTTGGATTATTTTGTTAGCTTAAGAAAATAGGATTTAATACGTATTCACTCGCCTATCATCTATGTGCTATGTATTCCATCTATGTGAGAAATTTCAGGAGATCCGGTCAATATTTTGTAAAACATTACCTACATAGTAAAAACGTTAAATATGTTAGCGTTTTTCATTTGTGTAAGAGTGGACAACTGAAGTGGTGGTTCGCCTGACGGTAATCGACCCCCATTAGCCCTTTTACAGAGGTAGGACTTCTGCAAATTCGTCACCGACTTTTAAGAATTGATGCAGAAAGTATAAATTGAATACGGTACTTATACAGAAATGGACCGGGAGGATGAAGAAAATGCAAGAGGTTTCTGGCTTCAAAACATCTATATAACAGTACTAGGATGAAAAACAATGATAACCTAAATACATATATCATCTATTATTTAAAGTAAATAAATGCCACATCTGCATCATTATCTATGGTACATTTTATCGAAATATCGGCTCATCATTAATTTGAACAGAATTCGCGACAAGTCCCCCAAAATCGTTACGAGGTCAATTAATTTTGCATTGTTTGATCGAGTTTTTGACAGATTATATCGAGTTAGCAGATTCATTAACACAATATTAATGGAGCTATTTACAGGGAAAATGTTTTGGTAGCGTCAGCATTTTGTTTACTTTTTAGCTGATGGAATTGTGTGGTTTTTGATGTGTTTAAAAATGATTTACGTCATCTCTGTATCTGTATTTATTATATAATTCAGTCCCTAGCGAACTTTGAAGCTCCTAGTCTATAAACTGCATCAAATTTTGTGC
Source organism: Colias croceus (assembly GCF_905220415.1). Classification (NCBI taxonomy): domain Eukaryota; kingdom Metazoa; phylum Arthropoda; class Insecta; order Lepidoptera; family Pieridae; genus Colias; species Colias croceus. Next base: position 1,296,042 of record NC_059555.1, read on the forward strand.
AGCACAGAGATAAGATAAAGAAAAATGTAGAGTTCATGTAAATTAATATTATAATTTAAAATTTACGTTATTTTTCTATGATAATCCAAAAGAGTTTTAATATTACGATCAATATTACGATCAAGCTATCTTTATGTTAAAATTTATCATGTAACGGTATATCATAAACAGAAGATATAAAAAACCCCCAATAATAAATACTGATGAAATTGCGGACAAAGTCAAGTAGCGGGGAATAAAGAAAATAGTATAATTGAACAATGTTACCGTTATTTGAGCGACAGTAATACTTTTACGATTTTCAGACATCACTCAACGGCAGCCAATCTAACTTTGTCGAGACGAATGTTTATAGCATTCTGATGTTGCTGGTAAAGTGTGAAATACGGGCAGAACTGGAATGTCTTGTTGTCTGGAATGTTTCAGTAAAAATGTGTGGCTATTCGTAATGTTAATGTTAATTTCGAATGAAGAATAGTAACAGCCAGTTATCACTTCTAGATAACTTATTACAATTAATACAAATGACTTTGTGAATGAATATATACGTTGCCAACATTATTTCTCTCACTACGATGATGATATTGAGAATTTACTAGCAAATGTCGTAACGACTATCTATAATATTTTTGCATTGTTATTTTGTGACCATTCTGAAAAAATAACTTAAAAAAAAATAACTTTTAAAATCAAAGTTAATATTTCTTATAAATTTATCCTCAATTGAACACTCAGTAAGTATGCACACATTATTATTATATAGTGTGGAACGATATTATTATTTAGCTTCTAAATTGAATAAAAATACATTGTCAGAATCTACAAAATGGACACTTCTATTAAATTCTTATTTTTCACTTTACCTGTAACACAGAGCAACATTGTGAACCCTGTTTTTAAATTAAAATAAAATATCATTTCAACGAAATTTGAACACATTACAATATTTAAAACTTATGCTTCATTCTTCTAATATATTTATATTAGAATATTATTTAAAGTTTTGTGTAGAATAATCTGAAAAGTAAATGCCATTTACACAAACTTTGTTTTTATTATGAACAATATAATAAGCAAAGTTACTCGAATAAGAAAAGCCTCTTGTCACGCTTACCTACATGGATAAATCGAAATTGTAATAAATTCGGCGCAGCCATTCCAGAGATTAACCCAAACAAACAGAACAACTTGTGTCCTATTTATCTAAATATATATAAATCCCGTGTCACAATGTTTGTCCTCAATGGACTAAACCACTTAACCGATTATAATAAAATTCGCACACCATGTGCAGTTCGATCCAACTTGAGAGATAGGATAGTTTAAATCTCAAATCGTTTTAGAGAAAGCAGGCGAAGCCGCGGGCGGTAAGCTAGTATTACTACAAATTCTAGAGAAAATTACTAAATTTACTGGATTACATACTTACATAGAGCCTTTTCTTATTACAGACTACACTACAGTCTTATTTAAGTATGTATCTACAATAAGTATAGATATTACCAATGTTTAAACCAGTGGCGTAGCTAGGGGGACAAGGGCCCTGGTGCATAGGGAAAGAATCGGGCCCTCCTCCTCCCCTCTTTCTGCGTAGTTTGAACTTATATTTGCCTTCAAAATTATTGATAAGAATAAGAATAGAAAACAGTAAGTGAACTTATCTCTAGTAGGCTAAATCCATACGTCGTCTCTATTAGACTCTCCATGTGATTAATAGAAGAAAAAGGGAATAAATAAACAACGACGCACATGACAATATAGAATATTTATTATACAGATGAGATTAATTAATGGAAAAAACGATTTTTAACAGAATTCCCCGCCCAATTCACAATCTCTTGCGCGCTTTAATTTTTGCGAATTCGTCTATAATTTCACTCAAATCCAAGTTTGATGCCGCCTCATTTTCTATTGCAATTAACGATAAATGTCGGAGGCGATCTTTTCGAATGCTGTTTTACTGGAAACATTGATGAATTTAGTGTATCGAACTGTAAACAATCCAGTGTAACTGTTAAAATCTCGGTTTGGACAGGAAAATTCTCTGTTCCACTGTAAAATCTCATGTAAAATGAAGTGGGTACCCCGTTGTTTAAGCAGTTTACACTGCGATATTTACTGTTTCTTTTTTTCCGTGAAGTAGCTCATTTGTCAATTTGAATTTGAGTTTAGAATAACGTTGTTTATTTTTTGTTGTCTATCATGTTGAGAGCTATCATAGATTATACGGTTACCGTTGTGCTGCAACCGGTATCGAATACATATTTTGTCATCAGAAATTTTTTTAGCGAAAATGAGTTCTAGCAGAATTTGATGCCAGATGGATGGATGTGCGGAATATAAATCATAGCATTAGTGGTGATACTTGATGAAATAAGGCTGGTAGTAGGGAATTACGAATTACAACAGTCAGCGACACGCCTAGCGTCAACTATTGTAGTACGTACCAGACCCCAGAAAGGTGAAAACATCGTCACAAATATCATAAATGAGAACTCATGCAAGGCAAGAGCGAATGAAAGTTTCATTAAAAAGTTGATGGGAGGAATTGGCGAATTGGCCTCACTGCCGTCAAGCACGTGAGCTTATCGCTAATCCAATGTACTACGGGCGTACTCATCAAAACTACCAAATAACCGAACTAACGATAACAAACAGCACATGCCTATCGAGGACGCTTGGCGCATGTGTTGGAAACAAGGTTGGAAATGTTGAATAAGGAGTTGAAAAAAAAAAATAAAAGAATGGCTCGAGCCTGCTCCCCAAATTTTTTTTTTTCAAAGCTGAGGTTTGAGGGCCCCCTGAGCTCCGGGGCCCTGGTGCACTGCACCACCTGGCCATATGATAGCTACGCCACTGGTTTAAACACAGTTATTTTTTAAACGAACACTCCTATTTTATTCACAAGTATATTAAATTTAATTAATTTCATAATACAGCTGATTATAATACTTAGTATTGATAAAATCTCTTTTAAAATGAAGCCATACAAAGTTTCAATTCGCGCCAATTCTCGAAACTTCCAGAAAAACAACTCAATACTTATAATCAAATTCGCTTTTTGCCGCCATTATTTATACAATGTTTTTGTCGAAGTTCAGAAACAATCATAACTTGCTCCCTACAATCAAACTTTTTAAATACCTTAACCTGGTTAGATATTTTGTTTTCATGTTTTATAGACTTTTTTTATGTATAAGCGCTCTCAGTCATAGTCCTTAGGAAATGCCGAATTTGGAAGGTCGTTCCACAGAGGAGTAGTGCGCGGTAGGAAGTTCTAAAACGCACAGTCGAAGAACGCCAAGTATCGAGATGATGTGGGTGATATTTGAGCTATTGGCGTGTGTTATTAAGACTGTATTATGTTTAGAGAACTTTGTTTAGCGTTAGTGTTTGTAAAGGTTCTAGGTTTGATGTTAGTACAAAAAAATAATTTAAAAAATCCTAAGTACTAATATTATAAAATATATGCAAAAGTTTGTAGGATGGATGGATCTATGTATGTTTGTTACTTTTTAAAATAAAAACCGCTGAACAGATTTTGATAATACTTAGTAGTGATGTAGCAGAATAACAGAAGCTATAGTAATTCTATTTTTTTTCACGCGGGTTCGTCCGCGCGAACCGTCCGCGTCGCGTCGCGCGTCGTCCGTTGTCCGTGCGGCATAGCCAGTAAAAACATAACCATAATTTTTTAGCGTTTTGAAAAGACTCTAGATCTATATTAGACGTTTTTGTTTGTTCGTTTGTTTAAATAATCAATGTTTCCTTATACTTACACAAAAAAGGACGGTATTGAAACACAATTGTAATTACCGTAAAACTCGCAAACCAAGAAACAGAAAAATAAATAAAAAAACACACAAATAACTTCCGTAAATCAGCAAAAACTCCTTATACAGTATGATCGTGGTTTATTTGTTATTGACGCGATAATCGGCCATAAATGTTCGTCCGCCATTTTGTTGAATTTAAGAGATAAACAAATTACTGTTGTAATCGGAATTGCATTCTGGTAATAATCGTCAGTTTTTAAGTTAAATGGACTTTTTTTGGGTGTGGTACAAGTTTTGAGATATGAGCGTATTTAATAAATTATTTAACAAGTAAAAATAATGTGTTCACGGATTTAAGGCAGTTGTAATGAGAAAAAATTGAGAATATAATTATTGAAACTATTAAATAAAATAAAAAAATAAAACGCATTACTTACTTTTTTGACAAATAGGTACTAAGATATTTTTATATCCTACTAATATTATAAATGTGAAAGTTTGTGAGGATGGATGGATGGTCTTTTACACAAATACTACTAAACTGATTACAATGAAATTGAGTATGTAGGTAGCTTAAGACCCAGAATAAGACACAAGCTACTTTTTATCTCGACCATCCCACAGGAACGGGAACTATGCGGGTTTTTCTTTGAAAAGGCAGGCGAAGTCGCGGGCGAAAATCTAGTTAATTATAATATTGATTAGTTACTTACGTGTTGCTAATCTTACTGTATTTAGGTACTTAGGTATGCTAAAAGCAGTCTATGAACATTGTAATATTTTAATAAATCAATTTAAACCTAGCCTTTATTTACAACATCTTAAGACCAAGTCTATGAGTAGGTACAATAATTATTGAGAATATATATATATATAAGTTTATCACATTTAACACACGTAAAAATAATGTCCACTTTGAATTATAATAATGGTTTTTTTAATGTATGTCTTCTTCAATCTCAAGTCTGGGTGTCCCCGTTTTTTGATCGCCGATTCAGGATACGATTACCCGCTGAGATGCCGAAAATGTAAATAAATGCATTTTTTTAAATTAGTTACTATAAACAAAAAAAGTATGTCTACATATTATATTTTATATTTTATTTAAATAAGTCTTTATAAAACAAGTAAAGTTTTGAAATACTTTTGACAACCATATAGTAGTGTATTTTTCCTGAACTGATCTCACATTTGAAGTGTTCAATCTCTTCTATGATTTTTCCTCAGCACAGAGTATAAAGTCACTACTTACAAGTTACTTCATAGCCAGTAAAGTAAAATATCAATCATGATCTGTATGTATGAGCACTGCATGGCTCATACGTACAGATTGTGGTACAGATCATGAGATTAACGGCAGAGAATAGAATAAACGCTAAGGAATAGAAACTGCTAACGCTAATTTTTATTGACATACGGTCATGACATTTTAGTAATGGTTCGGTCACACTACTAACGACGACGACGTCCACGACCAAAATTCCCATCCAGACAAAATTCGTTCAAAATAAGATATTAAAATTACCCGTTATACTGGTACTCGGAAGAAAAAAATTTCGAGGTCAATTAATAAAAAAAAATAGGTTTTTGCGATTTTCGCCGAGACGGTAAACTAATCAAATTACCTGGGACCAAACTTGTAGATCATAAAATTATTTATATAAAAAAATTGGTTGTCTGTAAAGTCGGTTTACTGACGATAGTTGAACGTGACAACGTCCGATTGTGCTTCTTTGTCGCTCGTTCCGCGCTCTCGCTCGCACTTCAAGCCTTACATGGAACGCCTCAGATGAGTCAGAGCGAGGTAACGCCGCATGAGTCATGTTTTTTCGTGCGTGCAGCCGGCTTCTACGAAAAATCTATGTTTTCATTCATTCTTCGGAAAAAAAAATTTCAACCACCAGAACGACAGGAAATTTTAATATTTTATTTTTAAGTGAGTTTTTCACAATTTTATTAAATTGCGATTGGATGAAAATTTTGTTTTTGGTCTTCTTCATCGTTGGTAGGGTGAACAAATCCTTAGCGAAATATCGTACGCTTTTGACAATTGTTATCGCTAGCGGATTCTATTCCTTTACGTTTTGATGGTTGTCTCGGCGCTCTGGACATTGGCAGAATCCGTCTCTATTGGAATCAGGCTAAGAGCAATAAACCTATAGAGTTCTTATATTGAGACAGAACAAAATACATATTTTCTAATCTACTTACTCTTAGTCAATAACAGCATAAGCCAGATTGAGATAGCGATAGAGTATCTGCACTATCTTCAAACGTAGCGCGCCGGCAGTCAGTTTGTTTTCCAACCAGCTGGTGGGCCCAGTGCGTCAAGTGTTTTTAACGAATTATTTAGAAAATATAAAGTGTACAGTGTTTCTTTTTAATTGTCAGTGTGCTAAAATAACTATTGTATGTTTAGCAACCGGCTATCACTAGTCGAATGGAAGTTTTGGATAAAAACAATGTAAAAATATCTTTCCATCGGTAAGTGATTTTCAGCAAATTGATAAATATTTATGTTTTAAACCTATTTGAAGGTTTTATCAAGCGCTTTTTTGTAATTTTATGTTGTAACTATAACATTTACCCACTTTATGGGGTCGTGGAATATAAAATAATGAAATAATTTTTAAAAAATGTCACAGTAATATCACGTTTGGCATTTTGTTTACCACCGTAGTGTTGTAACACATCTAGCGTATATTATCGACTTATGACAAAAAATCTATTTCATATTAACGTTGATTTATTTATTTTGTTTCTTTTAACAGATTTATATGTAGTTGTTGTTGCAAATAATAGATGTAAATTTTTTACCGCAGGAAAATAAAACATACCACGTGGTTGTTTTATTTGCCTTATGTGTTTTAGTTTTCGTTTGTTGTTTATTAATTTCTCTTTCAGATTATTAATAAATTCATTTTGTTTTAGATTTCCAGAGCTAAATAAAAAATGGGTATAAAACATGAGACATGAGTTGATTGGACGCCGCCACAATTTGCTATATTGTGTTCACTGCATTTCGAGCCTGCGTGTTATCAAGATGGATACTCTAGAAGAATTGTGCAATCTTACGCTTACGTTTTTTTTTTGTTCCTGTAGATAATAAATACATTTGATTAAAGGGAGTGAATTTTTATTTTGAAATTTTTTACACATAAGTTACTTTAAATGTGTAACTATGTGAAAATAAACAACAAACGAAAACTAAAACACATAGGGCAAATAAAACATACCACGTGGTTGTTTTATTTGCCTTATGTGTTTTAGTTTTCGTTTGTTGTTTATTAATTTCTCTTTCAGATTATTAATAAATTCATTTTGTTTTAGATTTCCAGAGCTAAATAAAAAATGGGTATAAAACATGAGACATGAGTTGATTGGACGCCGCCACAATTTGCTATATTGTGTTCACTGCATTTCGAGCCTGCGTGTTATCAAGATGGATACTCTAGAAGAATTGTGCAATCTTACGCTTACGTTTTTTTTTTGTTCCTGTAGATAATAAATACATTTGATTAAAGGGAGTGAATTTTTATTTTGAAATTTTTTACACATAAGTTACTTTAAATGTGTAACTATGTGAAAATTAAACGGTTGATTAAATGACAGTTCTCATAGATGAGAAACTACTATTGAAATACATACTTAATATACATGCGTTTTCAAAGAAAAACCCGCATAGTTCCCATTCCTGTTGGATTTACGGGATCAAAAGTAATTTTTCCAAATTTCATTGTAATCGGTTTAGTAGTATTCGCGTGAAAGAGTAACAAACATCCATCCTCACAAACTTTCGCTTTATTAGTAGGATGTTAGGAAAATGTTTTCATTAAGACTGTCCTTTTATTAACTTGTTAAAATTAAAATGATGCATGATTCCTTCATGCTGACTGTGCCTTTCTCCTCACTCCTTTAACTTTATCATCATTTCCTTCTTTATTTTAAATTACATTTCAAGTTTTAAAATTTCTTTTATATTAAACTAGCTTTCCGCCCGCGTTTTTAAAGAAAATCCTGCACAGTTCCCGTTCACGTGGGATTTCCGGGATAAAACCTAACATATGTGTGTATGTACAAAATTTCATTGTAATCGGTTCCGCAGTGAAAGAGTAACATCCCTTCTCGCATAATTTGGCATTTATAATATACGTAGGATTAAACAATTAATAATGTATTCAACTGAAATTAATTATAAGTTTTGTTTTTTTTTATTTATTATTTCACGAAACCGTAAATGCAAAATACATTCACGATTTTATCGATTGAAGCACATCCATCACTATCACCTTCTATTTATCTAAATACGTACCTATAGTAAAAATGGTGCCATGACTATGTTGAAACGTAGCTTGTTGTCTATAGCTGTCTCATTCTTTCATACGACGTTTTCTTTAGATAGAGAGAAACAAATATATGTAAATTGTATACGCTCGATACAAGTACTCTATAGGTTTATTGCTCTGAGGAATCAGGAAAGCCATAGAAAAAAAAAAGAAGTATTTTTCCTGAAGAATTTTATCGGGTATGGACGGTATGGTATTATCAGATGATAATATTATATATATACTTACTTTTATACATATAAATTAGTGCTAAGCTGATCCAGATTTTTATTAATACCTATGTTTAAATTCCATGTTTGAAAATCCTTTGATTGTATTAATATTAATTATTCACTAACGTTCGTAAAAAAAAACATCAAAACGTTTCATTAATATTATATACTTAGCAGCAAAAACTATTTTTAAGAAAAATCATAAATGACAAATAAACAACAATGATGGCGGCAAATTGACACGTTTGAAAATGGAATTCGAATTCGATTGACGCGCCAATAGGGCAAGCTTGAGCGCGTTCGTTTGAAAATCGAATTTTATAATCTGTGATCGAAAAATATTATTGACAAAATTAAATGTGCTGTTCTATTGACTTGTGTGCACCTTACACTTTTGTAATAGAGTTGAAAATTGTTTGATTTTGTAATTTCGTTTTAAAAAAACGTGGTAAATATATTTTTTTGTTTATAGTGACGCGATTGCGTGCATGTGCATCTTATTGCTTTGTAATAAAGTTGATATTGCTTGATTTTGTAAGTTTATTTTGAAATAACGTTGTATTTAACATGTTTGAACTTTGAAGTGACGCGATCAAGATCCAGTAGCGATGTGCAGTCAATTAGAAAATCGAATGGTAACAAAAAATCGATATCGATAAGACAGATAAGTTAAAACGAGAACAAAAATGTAATTAGTTTTCAATCAAGGTGTTTTTATGAGACTTCAAAAGGTCATAATTATATATTATTTTATTGTAACATCGAAAATGTCCATCAATAAGAATGAAATTCGCAATGTAAAGGTAAGAGCAAACAAGAATGTAACATTTGCTTTGATTAGTGATAACAGCTAATTAATATTTTTAGAGAATTATTTACGAAGAATAATGATTCTTTATAGTAATATTATCTCAATGTTCTTTATATTTTTTTTTGCAAATCATAAACTAGGTACCTATTTAATCGGTTCAGTTTGATGGAGCTTTATCAAAAATCTATATTTTCGCGAATGAGAAAACCTAAATTGTCCGTATTTATGCAAAATGGAACCACTCGACAAATTTGCTTTTTTACGTTTCTTGAAGAATACTCATTTAAAAGTGGTCTAAATTCTTATACAAACAAGAACCACGTGATTTTTACCTTGGAAACAAGGTATACTAAAAGCAGAAAGGAACCACCAGCAACAACGAACAATACACATGAAGCAAAACCGAACCACAGCACCACGGGTCTGCTTTGTTCAAACAAATAAACGATATTACTATCATGTCTTTTTATACAAAACAGATCCGCAGATACTTGGTACCATTATACATTACACACATTTCTATTAATAACAATTATTTTTAATACACAAAATGGAACCAGGTTTCTATGGTTTGGTTATGCGTAAAATAAATTCATAATTTAATTGTAATTTTTTATTGCAAAATAAAACCACAAGCATTCGGTTCTATCATGCATAAATAAAAATTGTAAAACATTCTGAAACCCATCATCGCTTTAAGGTACCAAATGCCTTGACTTGTACAATGCTTCTCATCTTTAAACAACGTATTTCATTACTTAAATAGCTGAAAGTGCTTAAATAGCTTAAATAACTCAAATTTTTAAAGTAAAACGTCGAATATAGGTGACATTCAGCGAAGTAGTTCGAATACCTACGTGACGGCCGTTTTTTTTCTCCGCGAAGTAAGTTCTATTGTTTTTGTTAATTACCTTTAAAATTAAATATGAAAATGTTTAGTAATAAATAAATAAGCAAGCAATTTAATAAAGCTTTTTTTCTTTCTTTCTTTCTTTCTTTCTTTCAATTGGTAAGAAAAGTATTGGAGACGAACACCCAAGTTAAAATGAAGATACAACGGGTAAGTAGTATTACTAATTTGCATTTAAGTACTTATTGAATCTGAGATGCAGGTACGCTTTATCCACTTTTGATTCATTCCCGATTGTGGAGTGATTTTACAATTTTAATTTAAATTTAAAACATTAAGTACAAGAGGAATCTTCTGTGGATTTACGTATTTTAACGACACTGCAGTTGTTGTCCACAAAGGCGAGTCGAATTTGTTACGATTCATTTGTCATTGTGAGATGAAACTACTAAACCCTTTTTTAAAAATAACTGTCGATGATCTAGGAATCTACCTACTATTTTGGTAAAATACGTTTAGATTCAGATTTAGTACAGTACATTCAGCGCATATTATTATTATTTGTTAGATTTTAAAACTCGCGCTGCCACTGTTTTGACCGGAACAAGGCCCTAGCCCACGAAATTCAAAATTTTAACGAGTTTATTTATTTAAATTTTTGCTAGGTTTGGTCACTGTTGCATATGATTTTTAGGGTTCCGTAACCAAAGGGTAAAACGAGACCCTATTACTAAGACTCCGCTGTCCCTCTGTCTCATTAGACAGAGCTAACTATCACGGTTCATGAACCGTGATAGTTAGACAGTTGAAATTTTCATAGATGATCTATTTCTGATGCCGCTGTAACAACAAATACTAAAAAACAGAATAAAATAAATATTTATATACAATAAACCGTGCCGTTTTTATAGACAATGGTAAGGAACTCTTCATTGCGCGAGTCCGACTCACACTTAGCCAGTTTTTTGTACATGGTGCATGTACCTACAACATACTTAGTCGTCTAGTAGGCTACGGCTTTATAAGAACTAATAATATTTTGTTGTCGCCATATACCTACGTATAAAAGCCACGCGGCTTTATTGTTTTGATTTAAAGCTTTTTCTTTGTGTTACAGAAGGTAACGAAGAATCTTATACGTCGATGCCTCTGGAAAATTTTTCTTCACCTTCAAGCGATATTCAGGCCATATTACATCTTATTCCTAAAGATGCACAGAGTTTTTATAACGGTCTCATTAGTGCTGATGCAATAGAAGACCACATAGACACGGTGGATTTTGAAATCCAATTTGATGACAACGTCGAATAAACGTCCCCTATAAGTTTTATTTTATATATTTTTTTAATTAAAGCTTTATTACGATATTATAAATACATAGTTTCATTTATATCATAAAATCCCTAGGTTGTGGTTCTTTTTTGTATAAGAGAAAACCTATCAATTGATAAATGTTAAAAGGAACCACATGCACATTTTCTTAATTATCTAGAAAGTTTAAAAATATTCAGAGCCAATTTATATACACATACTTAAATAAGTAATTTATCAATGAATTTAAATAAAATAAACATTAATTTTACTTCATCTAACAGAGCTGCAAAAGTTTTTGTAAATCCTTTGATATCTCAGAAGTGCGTTTTTGCTGGGTGGTTCCTTTTTGCTTAAATACGGACAATTGAATCAATCAATGTCAATTCAATAAAATATGTGATATTTGAAAATTTCCAACACAAGTTTTATCTATATTATTATTTTAAAATTTATCCAATAAAAACGTAGCAAAATAATAAGGAGAGAGGAGACTAGGCAGACAAAATTATGCTACACATCATCAACGAACGACTAAAAGCTTATTTGTCCAGAGAAATTGCGCCTGAACAAGCCGGTTTTGTGAAAGGAAAAGGAACCCGTGAACAAATTCTCATCGTTCGTCAGATCATTGAGAAAGCTCGAGAATTCAACAAGCCTACATATATATGCTTTGTGGATTTCTCCAAAGCGTTTGACTCGGTGCTATGGCCAACGTTGTGGAAAACATTACTGGACATGGGCACACCACAACACCTTGTGCACCTGCTCAGGCAGCTCTACGAAGGGGGCACAGCTTCAGTGCGGACAGATGACCTCCTCTCAGATAGCTTCCATCCAAGTGCGGGCGTCCGACAGGGATGCATAATATCACCTTTACTTTTTAACGTCTACACCGAACTTGTAATGCGAATCACTCTCGAGGACTGGGACGATGGTGTTGTGATTGGTGGACACAAAATTGCAAACTTGCGGTACGCAGATGACACTACCTTGTTTTCAAGTAACGCAGACCGTATGAAGGAATTGCTTCTCAAAATGGAGCGCGTATGCCGTACGTTTGGGTTAAAGATAAACCGTTCTAAGACCAAAATTATGATTGTAGACCGCGCCAACGACAATTCGCCCGAAGTGACACAGATTGCGAACTGCAACGTGGTTCCGACCTATGTATACCTTGGTGCTTTGATCTCAAACAACGGCGGCTGCGTAGATGAAGTAAAAAGACGTATGGCCATAACCAGAACTGCGATGGAGAAGTTGAGAAAAGTGTGGAGGAATCGTAATATCACTAAAGCCACAAAAGTCAAGCTCGTACAAACACTCGTATTCCCCATTTTTCTTTACGCGGCAGAAACGTGGACAGTGCGCGAGTTGGAAAAAGGGAAGATAAATGCTCTAGAAATGTGGTGCTGGAGGAAGATGCTGGGGATATCGTGGACAGAGTTTCGCACCAACGAGTCCATACTCCAAGAGCTCGGCATCAAACAGCGTTTATCGACCGTAGTACAGTCGCGCATACTGCAATACTTTGGACACGTGTCTAGGCGAGATAACAACTCCATTGAGCGGCTAGTGGTACAAGGAAAGGTGGAAGGAATCAGATCGCGCGGCAGGTCACCAATGCGCTGGACCGACCAAGTGAAATCTGCTGTAGGAATTCGCGTATCAGACTGCGCCAGACAGTCTAGTAACAGGAAGAGATGGCGGGAGATCGTGCGGAAAGCTGTGTCCGCCTCTACCACCGATGTGGACGTCTCAACGTGACCACGACCACTCTGCCAAGAGTGAATCGACAAAGAAGAAGACTAGGCATCATCTGTTAAAAATCAATGTATAAACATAAAGTTATAAACCACAATTAACTTTCCGCCATACTATTAAATTATTAATTAAAAAGAAATAAGTACAAATCGTTTTTTGTGACTTGCCTAGATTTCATTTTATTTCAATTTATTCAAATATCATGCTTCACATATTTAATCAAATTAAAATTCATAAAATATACAGATAAGTAGTTATGTACCATATGCATTAATATCAATAACCTAACGATAACCTGTACTTGAAGTCCTAAGAAACAATAAGTTAGTGAATGCAAAGTTTAACTTAGAAAGCCTTAGATATTATATGTATATTGTATAATCAGTTAGTTAACTTAACTATTTTAAACGTCTAACAATATCCCGAAATTATAGTCCAAAATTCAATACAAAATCTAACTACCATACAAGTCTACGTAAACCTTAACAGTGAATGAACTCAGATGGTATCTACTGATACTACAATTTAGAGTCACGTACCACGGGTACAACCTGCGGTATAAACATGTACAATTGTTAAAGATTATTTATTTTATGATGACATGAGGAAACACATTAGATAGCGTATCTGGTTATAGAAATAAAGATGTGTAGGGGCTTAATATTGAAATAAACTTTTTTGCAAACTTACTTAGCTTGTAGGTTTCTGTTACAATTTACATAAATAATTATGAATTTTAGTTCAGTCTTGTTCATCTGAAAGTAAGCTAAGTTAATATTATGTAAGTAGGTATGTAATAGATCTTAACCAACTTAAAATTAAACCTAAAATATCTTAACCCCAGTTTAACCCTACTTATGTGTTTATGGCAGAAGCTAATCATTTTATTTGTAACTGGTAGAGTAGTCTGTCCTATCGAATTATAAATAAAAAAAATAAAATAAAAAAAATAAAAAAGCCTTTTTATTTCCTTAATTAAATATATAGTTTTACAAAAGTTTTACATTTATAGTGTTCAAGTAGATTATTTTAAGTTAAACAGTAAATACATAGCTTTTTATATTATTTGTTCAAGTAAATTATTCTAAGTTAAACAGTAGTACATAACTTTTATATTATTTGTTTGAATAATATCTTATCGAATTATACAGTCAGTAATTTATACAGTCATCTAACACATAAAACGTAGCATATTTCTTGGCAAATAATTAAAAATAGAAACCTTAACTTCTGATTAACCAGTTAATTAATAATTATACCTTTTCCTACTTACAATACTATAGCTAACATCACTACTATTTTTTCATATTATGTATGTCCACCATACCCCCAAAACGGCTCTACATTTCTAGATACAAATAGAATCATAAACTAACAATACGCGTCAAGTCGTGATTCGCAACAAAGGGCCAAGGGAATGATTGAGAAGCTGCATTGACCACCGCAGATGGTCGTGGACTTAGGTTTTATGGAAGCCCTAGGGTTTTTAAGTTAAAATAAATGACAATCTTGTAAGTACTAAGTACCTACACACATTATTTTATGCAATACCTAATCTCTCTGGACTTTGTTTATGTGTTTAGTTTGGTGCATAATTAAAATGAATGTTCAAAAAACTGCTTGAAGTGGTAGTAAGTGAGATAAAAGTGATAAAATGTCCGGATAGATAAATGTAATATTTAAGTTTGTTAGAAAATATATTTAGAGGTGTTTCGGTTTTTTATTATATTTTGGCGGTACATATTTGTATAATAAATAGTGCCTTTTTAATCAATGCTATGTTAAAACACAGACTCAATAAATACAAAATAATTCAAACTCAAAACCAAACAATTTCATTTCAATGATCAATCCCATACTAACTGTTACATAGAATAAAAAACAAAAATCAAAAGCATTCCATATTCGAAAATCAAGAAAAAATTCCCGCTGCTTCCAGAAACTTCTAGAAATCTATAGAACATAGACATTAATATGAGCGCACGTGGGCGACTCTCAGAACACGGGGAGAGCCGCGCTAAATAATAACATGTCACAGATACATCTCGACCTATAAATTGATTTAATTCTATGTCCTTTGTTAGTTTAAACTTTAAATAGCTTAAAAAAAAGTTAATATTTGAAATGGATGGAAAAAATATGCGAGAGGCTGTATTTTTAAATTCCAAAATAATACTAGGTACTTAGGTACAATAATTTAGATCTAAAATAATGATGATAAAAATATGTTTTGCAAGTCAATGAAAAATAATTTATCTCATGCTGCCCAGATTTGAATGGATTTTTATGCATATAATTGATTGCAGAAAGACAATTAAATCGCAGTAATGAAGGATTGGTGAAAATAATAGAAACCAATTGAAAGAAAATTACTTTAGATAATTATAAACTTCATGTTTGAACTTTGAATAGATACACATACAAACGAAACTCATTTACTCACATCATCTTAATAAAATAATACTGGAAAGTGGAAACTAAAGAAATACTTATGAATGCCATTGAAAATCCTTTACTTCCCGGTAACCTTAAACAGACCTTAATAAAAACATAAATATAAATACGATCCGAAAACAAACAAAAAACGTTGTAATCTATTAACACCAGTGGCCTGGGTCCAAACGACCGCGTATAGATTTTTAATTTATATCCATTTTACGAACTGTTAATTTACGACCTGAAAAATGACACGCCAAAACCACCCTTATGTTACTGAAAATAGGAACTTAAAAATAATTCCTTACAAGTCGATTTACCAAGTCAGATTTTAATTTGCTGTCCGTATAGTTACGGGTGATTGATTTTAAACCGTATTCCCTTGTGATAAGGTGTACTATGCATATTTGAAGTTTATCAATATTATGCATTTCTCAGGTATTTCTTACACGCGGAGGGTCCGCAATAAATAAATATCCACACGGTTTGACAAATGAATGAACAAGACAGTTAAAGACGCGTTTGTGCCCAGGGGTCTGTTAGACCCGTGTAGTGTTTTGCTGTCGCTTTTAATTCCTTTCATTTGTGGGTGTGGTGATTAGTAAGTGGTCGCTTTAAAGATTTGAAACTATGGAAAATAATCTTTAACACATCTATGATCAAGTGCACCCAGCACCGTGGAAAGGTTAAGAAAACAGAAAAGGAAAATTCTAGATAGATATATATTTTTGCAATATAATTAACCATTGTATATAAAATATAAAAATTGTAGGCTTTTGGATTTTAACCGGAAAGCAAACCATACTTTTTCCTTGCTTCATGACTTATAAATTATAATATACTACTCATAAAACGCTTTTCTTGCATCTATAAACGGTCAAATAAACTTTATTTCGACAAATCCAACACACTCAAAATTTACAAGTCATCTTTCAACGCCATATTTTAACACTCACCCCTTTTAACAACTCTCCTTCTAATATCAAATATGACTAACAAAATATTGTCTCCAAGCCAATGACCCACCTATGCACACCACGTTGAGACAATACAAGAATCACCACATTAAGATGGCCCCGATAGCCAGCTTGGTGTATTTTATGAAAATTTATGTCTTATTCCAACTTCTTGGAATTTATTAATCGGCTAATATGAATTCCTTGAACGTTTACCGAAACGAAACTGATATTTTTGTACGGTGATTTGTGTGTTTGATAGCGGTTTTTATTTGAGTACGTCAACGGTGAGGCTGGGTGATTTGTAGTGTATCTAGTTTATGGCCTTTTTAGTGGATTAATGGACAATTTGTTGTGTATTGATGTATGTTTCCTTTGTGTAAACAATAGTGTTATTTATTGCTAAATGTATGAGTTTCTAGATTTAACAAATTATAAGGTGTATTTGGGGTTAAAATTAATTCCCTGTTTGTTGAGTTTGTAATAATTTCGAACATTTATTATCTTTTGGCAATATTTTTTCAAAGTAAAACGATCCCATGTTCGTCATCATTAGGTATACATCACTTTTGGTAACATTTTATTACTTAGATACATAGTATTTTGCTTCTATTAAAATTATGCAAAAATCAGTTAAATCGCCTCCAACAGACTACCCATTCAAAAATTTATATTATTCAGCCCCTTTTAAGCGTTCTGAAACTGTTAGTTTTTTCAATAATTGAACATCAACCAACAAACAATAATTCAAGAATCAAATTTAATTAAAAATCACAATCCCATACACAATCCCATACACAATTACGCTAAATTCGATTTGCGCACGCGCACAATAATAAGCCACAATTCGATTACTATCTAATTAGAGGGTAGTCGGAGAAGTAATTGAGCTACTGGTCTTACCGGCGTCATTGCTGTCTCTTTCACTCTTGATTTAAACGCTATCTCTATCCCGCTTTGGTTCTATTCGAATTGTTTTGTTCGATTTTTGAATGCAAGGACGGGATTGGTACTTATTTTTAGTGTGGCGGTTTTTTTTATGTTTATATTTATTTAGCAAGTTGTTTATTTAAATGGCATCTATTATTAAAATACAGATTAACGATAAATGGATAAATACGTGTTATCATTTTAACTGTAGGTTAAACTAGTTACAAAATTTATGAAATTTAAATACATAGAATTATCATTTTGCATAATTGATACATGATAGTTTAGTTCTTCAAAAATAAATTACAAAATTTACAACAGATGATCATTGTTCCTCAACAAATTCAACTATCACATACCTACATACGAAAGCAATTTATACCCAATAGGTATCTACATCGTATCATCAAATACCCATTTTGACGCACAAAACCCAGTAGTCGATATAAACCGTCTTGGTAATAAATCCAACAAAAACCGAATGATGATTGTCGAGATCAAAGGCGCCGCCGAATCGATTCCGACTCGATTTGCCTGCCGTAATTATCCTTACTCGATTTTTATTTCGATTCCGGCTACTGTTTGTTTAATGTGATATTGGAAAGTTTGTATTGATGTTTTCTTAATACTTTATGAGGTTCAGATATGTCAATGACCTCTAGCTGTTAAATGTGACGAGGTTTTTTTGTAGAAAATGAAAAAAGAAATATGACAAGATTATTTTTTAATATTCAAAAAAATTTTAACATTTTTATTGTAAGTCCCTACTTAATTAGTTGCAATATGGTAAATGGATCTATGAAATAAATAATACACTAGAGGAATAAGTTATTAATCTAAGGCGGTATAGGTATAAACCAAAATTTAAAAGTATAGCTTGCCAATAGATGGCGGTAGCTACCTGCGTGTGCGCATTTTGGAACTTTAAGATGTCTTTTAAGTTTTAAACATTTAAGGAAATATAAATTTCCATTTGTACATATTATATAGATAATAATATAAACTGTGTTCTGTGTCCTACAAAATTTTTAATCATCATCCATTCATAAACTGACCGCGATTGAAGTTGCTTAACCCATTCGTTACCGTATGTTTTTGTTGTTTTTTTAACCAAACCCGTACAGAAAGATTAGCGAAAAAATCTTCAAATAATAGTCGAAAAACCACAGGATAGCACTTCTAATTAAACAGATCACCAGACAAGTATAAAGGAAGTAACATACATACACCGGCAACACTTGTCAATAAAGCCAGGTGTTTTGGGGGTATAGAATTCAAACAAAAAAACTGAATTCAAGATCAATGACAATACGTCATGGGTGTTAGTCTAAGAGATGGTTAATTTTATGCTGATTTGATTACGATTTTTAAATAATATTTAAAATTGTCGCGTCGCTGTATCTGTTACCATACTTATGGAAAATTGGTTATGAATTTGTGTGTGCATGTCGGGTAAGTGTTAGATAATAAGTAACTGTCAGAACAATATTTGCCGGGTCAGTTAGTATACAATTAGTAATGTTTCTATTTCAGGGATGTTAGTAGTTAAGCCTTTAATTGAAAGTTACACTTTAATACAATTAGAAATAAATAATGTATATTCCACCTTTTTCAGTGCCTTTTACTAGTGTGCATATAATGTACGTTGTATTATTAAATTTTGAAACAGAATTGACATGCATAATGAGTAAAATTGTAATCCTTTTTTCTAAACATTTTACTCATTGGAAATCTCGTAGTTCTCTCCTGGTCTCTTTACATTAATTATGATATAAATTACCTATGTCATCTATTTTAATACTAATATGTTATCGGACATCTTATACAACACAACAGTAGCTTACACCTCATGAAAATCGTTTCAAAGTTAGCTCAGTAAAATCCATCAGGTAACTTGACAAGGGTGGCTAAATAAAATCTTATCGCGATTTTCACGATAATAGGTTCAATAATTTCTGCATAACAGATTTACGAACAAAATTTTCCACCAGCTCTCAGACTATAGCTTATCCCACGATATTTTTATACTTTTTTGTCCAAATGTCAACGTGTCGATAAAAAAGCTTCGGTATTGTCGTTTTTGTGTGCTAGTATTCGACTTAAGAGGATTATTTGTGATTTTTTACAAATTTACCTGAATTTACACTTGACATAGTACGATATTGACAAAATATAATACTAGCTTGTATCCGCTACTTTACTCGCAAGTCGCAACAACACTAAGGCCCAGATTCACAATCGTGACTTTACTTTAGAGCAAAAGAGTCTTCACAAAGTAAACTTTGTATGACCGAAGTTTACTTTCAACATATTTAATTTCAGAGACAATTGCTTGACTTTCCTAAGAAAAGTACGGCCCCAAAGTAAAGTACAGGGTAAGACTTGTAACTGTTACGTTATACGCATAATTTATGTTTTTGAGAACATACCTATTATTAAATTAAGTTATATTTCCATAATTATTATTTTATATCAAAAATTAAATGTTTAGAAAAAAAAACCATTATTTAGGAAGATTATAGTAGAAATATCAAAAACCGGTAGACACAGCAAAATTTGTCAGAAAAATATAATAATGTTATAAGACAAACGAAACGATGCAACGATCAACAATCAACAAAAAAAATGTCACATAAATCGACATGACGTTTCAATCTATAACCCAACCATATTAAAATGTGTTTCTGTTCTAGGAAATTGGTTTAAAATGAAGGCCTACATGATTTATACGCATAGTCATGTAAAGTTTACTTTGAGACCAAAGTCATGATTATCGGCTCCTTAGCCTTTACTAATATAAGTAAAGTACAGTTTCTGGAAAGTAAAGATGAGCTTGACACGACTAAGAAATATATTTTTTGGTGAAAGTAGATCTTTCCATCAAAGTAAAGTTAAAGTGCGATCTATGAATCTCGGCCTGAGATTGAGGACCACGTTGCCTAACAAGGTAAAAACAGTTCTAAAATTTTATACATTTCAATTTTTAATCACGGAATTGATTATGTTAGTTTGGCTTAAAGTAGGAAAATTATATAATGAAAATTATCCTATCTGGATGAAAATTTGCACAGAGATAGATTAGTTAGCATGACACAAATGATTATTTTCTGCAACAAATGCTAAGTATTATAAATGGTAGCTGGTATATCGTATCGTACCTAAAATCGTAACGTATAAAAACAACGTGTAATTTATTACTGTATGAAAATTGAAAACGGATACTATCCTTATATAATATAAAGTATAAACAGAGACAGAAATAAACCTTTCAAAACACTTGAAAATTCGATCAATTTTATTTCCTCCACCACGAATCGATCCCAGAATCGTCTGAAAGCATTAAGAGAAAGTGCTCATTTCTGCAATTTAATCTGAGTACAATAAACTTCAATATCGTATAAAAGTATGCCGAAATGGGAAGCATATTTATCCACAAATACATTTCAAATCTGACTCCTATCACAGGGTGTTAAGACTGATATCCGCGTAGCAAGGAAAAGCAAGTTCATATTGTCGCATCCATAGCATTTCTTTATCAATCACGTAGACAAAAACGGTGGCATCGAACGCGGAGTCACTTACATTAATGACGGTTACCCCGTACAGCCTGACAAAGATTAAACTGCAGATATGACAAAGGTAAAACAAGAAAAAAACGATGAATTAACTATTTTCCATGGTCACAAACTAAAAGAAAACTCTTTTATATAAATCAATTGAAACAAAGTCGGATTCTGAATGTACAGGATAAGTCTGATATGGAAACTATATTTACAGATGAAAAAGATTTATTAGATGAGATAAAGTTTGACGAATTATTTCTCAAACTTTACTTTTAGAGATTTCGATGAATACGATGAATTTTGTAATCCCTTTGAAAATTTTCAACCGAACAAAGATTTTGTTCTGTTATAATCATGTTTTATCGAGAAATAAAACTACTTCGTACTAACCAACCTCTTATCAACCTATTACACAGTAAAACATGTGCCACATCTGCACCAAACATAATCTTTGCGCAATCGTCATTTTGCCATTAAGGCCGCCCTCGAATCATTTGCCGATTGTTTTCTAACGAAGATAGTACAGCTAGATGAAATGTCTCCTCATTGTACATCGACTGTTTATTGATATTAAAACGATGCTCTTTATCCCCACCTACCGTTTGATTCTTTGTAGTCGAAACGTACCTTGGGGTATTTTGTATTCGCTTATGTGGAATTTCAATGGCCTAATGTATTGGTTGTTTTTGAAAAACGAATGAATATGACTTGATACGTATTTTACGCTTCATATGGAGTGTTATTCTGAAGAATAGAGAGGTAACAGAAGTTTTACTAAAGATTATTTTATTCTTAGTGTGAGTGTTTTTCAGGAACCCCGAAGTGGTTGAAAAGCTTCCGTGAAAGGAAGTTATAATAATATTATGTCAATGCCATGATGGCCACAAGTTGCAACAGTTTAATTTAACAGGTATTGATTTTTGTTAAATAAATGCTTTGCTACTATTGTCGTAGACTGTAGAGTGATGGTAATTAAATATAATTTCCTACATTTAAACATTTTTATATTTGAAACAGTTGTTCCTGAACTTAGCAAACAAACGCGAGCTGTACAAAATTATTAATAAAGGTTGTATAGATGCAAACTGCTTGAATAAAACATACCACTACCAATAAATCTATTTCCACGTATCAAACAACAAACGGACCGACACACAAAAAACATATTGCATATTCCAAGGTTACAAATTACAATATAATAAAACTAATATATTATAACATTTCTATGCGATTGAAACGGTCATTAGTCAATATCAGGATTTTAACGTCTTCATGTAGGTTTTTTACGCGATTTTGAACCTTATTGTTATGAAAGAACTTCGATATAAACTGTAAGGTTGAAGTGACAAAAAACACGAAGCCTTCCATCAAAATAATGACTTTATTTAACATTGACAATAACATATCGCGTATGGTATTGTATGCTAGTCGGGTATAAGTAGGTGATTTTGTGATGTAGGGTAAAGGAACTGATGGTGGTATATTTGATGAAATACCAGAAGAATGAAGGGGTAATCATTATAAATAGCAAAAATTATGCAAGACATAATTGTTGCGAGTACCTAGTTTGCCGTTCTTTTAAGTTTCGAAGACCATTAAAAGCTCTTTTTTTAAAGTTCGGAATTGAAATGTGTAGTCAAATTAATATTATTGAATGGATCAGTATTCAAATAAATTAAATAGGTACTAAATATACATAAGCATACGTCTAACCACAAATTTGATAACGCGAAAATGTATCAATTCAGAATTTGAAAATAGAACATATAAATATTATTATTCTGAGCGTTGGTAAGTCTTGGGACTATTTTTCAACAACCCGCATCGGGTCATTTATTGTTTACATTTTTAAACATAAGTTCTCATGCAAGTGTAATTGTAATCTATACTAATATTATAAAGCTGAAGAGTCTGTTTGTTTGTTTGAATGCGCTAATCTCGGGAACTACTGTTCCGATTTGAAAAAATATTTATTTGTTATATAGCCCATTTATCGAGGAAGGCCATACATCATATTATATATCATCTCGCTAAGACCAACAGGAGCGAAGCACTGTGGGTGAAACCGCGGAGCACAGCTAGTCTATAAATCCATACTAATATTATAAATGCGAAAGTAACTCTGTCTGTCTGTCTGTTACTTAATCACACCTAAACTACTGGACCGATTTGCATGAAATTTGGTATGGAGATATTTTGATACCCGAGAAAGGACATAGGCTACCTTTTATTGCGAAATATGTACCACGGGCGAAGCCGGGGCGGACCACTAGTAAATAATATTTAAACATACCACACTAAGCACATTTACCCTATCCAATTCGACACAAAGATACAAATTGTCTAAGCAGATATCCAATAAAGCATTGAGATCTGTCATTGACGAGACAATGGTCGCGGGTTCGATTCTGATGCCTGGATTAGAGGGATTGTACATTGTTTCATATTTAAATAGATTCATTGTTCATTGAATACCATTGGGCTGGATAAATCGATGGTGATCCATTTTTGGAATGTCCCTTTTGGATATTGTGGATGAAAAGGATTTAATTCCAATCACATAATAAAGATATTTGATGTGAAACTTTTTTAGGCGCGTTGAGAGTAAAATTTCAAGGACGCGTCATGACAATACCGTCACGTCATGGATTGATTTTTGTATCTTTGAATCTTGCCAAATAAGTTTCACTTCTGACACGTATGCTCGGCACACGTGCAAACATTATGAGTGCAACAGAATTCGATTGCCAATGAACTGAACTGAATACCATTAAAAATTGAATTTATATTAAAAATTTAAATATAGATTGATGGCACAAAAATTATGTAGCAGCATTATACAGGGTGTAATCGTTAAGTGTGCACAAGCGATTATTCCGTAACTATTGCAGATACCAAAAAACTTTAAACTGATATCGAAAGTACTTAACCTAATGAGTAAAATGGCCATAATAAATTTTTAAAAATAAAACGAGAAATATCCAAAAATGTTACATTAAACGCTCCCATACATTTTATTTCCCATACATTTTGTATTCATAGCAGATTTTCGAAGTGATGTCCTCATTGTGAAATACAATGAGGAGCTCTATTTACAGTTTCTAAATGAACTTCCCTTCAAATTTGCGAAGTAATTAAAGCAGAAAACCAAAAAAAGAAAGAAAAAGCTAAAATCTTTCATATTAAATGTACTAGGTTGATCCAAAAGTAATGATAATTGGGTATTTCCTGTGCACATAAAAATATAAAACAAATGTTTTTTGCTTGCTCATGTATTCACTAAGTAATCACAAAAAAATCATATCAACAGGCCACGTTTCCAATTATTTACATTAATTTGAATGTGAACCGTGCGTGCCAGAATGTTTCCCGACGAAAAGAAGAAACAACGATTCGACATGTAGAGGGTAAATTTCTAAATTTTTAATGATATCAGGATAATTTTTTGTCACGTTTTGTGATCATGGACGTTACCCGAGTTCACCATGTTTATGCTGAAACCAAAAAAACAATCAATGTCCTGGATGCGAGCTTCCAAAGTGACGATGAAGAAATTCAAAGTGAAAATCAGTAGGTTAGATTAAAGCGGTAGTTTTTTGGGACGCTGAAGGAATAATTATGGTGGAATATTTTAAAAAGGTAGCCACTTTATTGGGCTCTTACTAAACAGACCAAATTAAAAGATTGCGGTAGGTTAGTAAGGAAAAGAGACATGGCAAACTGCGGACCTGAACGCTGTTTCACCAAGACAACGCACCAGATCACAAAGCGTCAGTTGCGATGGCTGCCATTCAAAAATCGGCATTCCAAATCTTTGAACACCTACCCTGTTTTTTAGATCTAGCTCCTATTTACTTTTATCTCTTTCCTCGGTACAAGAAACACTTTCTTAGCAATAAATTATTTTAAGACGACAGCGAAGTGATGGCCGCGTGGAGGGGTTTTTGTGGATGAAGTCAAAGTTTTTTTTTTTTAAGTTTAGGAAAAAAAATATTGAAGTATATTTTCTAGTTAGAAGACTACCTAGAGAACTACATAATTATTATAACTGTAATGACCTTGTTTAATATTGATTATCATTACTTTTAGATCAACCCATGAACATGGGATATTCGTATCTCATACTAAATGTATGGGAGGGTTTCAAGTTAATTTTGTAGATATTTCTCGTTTTATTTTTAAAAATTTATTAAGGCCATTTTACTCATTAGGTTAAATACTTTCGATATCAGTTTAAAGTTTTTTGATATCTGTAATAGTTACGGAATAATCGCCTGTGCACACTTAACGATTACACCCTGTATATGTAGAATAATGTCAAAAATAGACAAAATAAAAAATCCCTATAATTTGGTATTTATTTTATATTTCGAGTCGCATATAAGGATTTATTTATTTAGTACATAGCTTACATACGTTTACATCATTGCATTTCTATTTTATAGAGAAATTACTAATAGTAAAAATAATAATATGACGGTATTTGAATATTTAAGTTTTAAATTTTTATTACCATTACATTCAATCCCACATCGAATCCCACGAACCCCATTATCCCACTTTAGATATTTAACCAAAGAATTAGGTACAGTGGTAACAAATGACCGTCTGTATCGGCCGATGTTCGATTTCAAAGATTATCTATCAAGAGGACAGTATCTTTGTATTTATCGGTACACTGGGTATACAGGGTGCTCTAAAATGTTAGTGGTATTTTAATTTAGGTTTATTTTTGATGGGATTTGTTGAGAAACTGATACGAGTGCCGAGTTGAATGTGTATGTGTAAGTAGTTATATTGCTCTTATTTAAAAACAAATCGTTTATGTAAAATATTGATTTAGAGACTTTAAAAGTAGAACACTGAACAGCTCAGTATGAGCTTCTTTTACCATATACAGTAACATGCAGGAAACAATAAGTATTACAGACATGTTAAATTCATATATTATCTCGTCGGATATATGCTGCCTCATCACCTAAGCAACTTAACCGATTTCAATGAAATTGGTATAACACTGACTTCACACAGAGCACTTTTATCCCAATAACTTAAACAACGCCACCATATCCTATCTAAACACATTTTAATCAATAACTAATAACATTCTGTAAATACCGATGGTCCGCGATTACATCAATACATCGGATTCCTAACTTTAATTGTGCCACCATAACTCCGAAATTAAGCACATTATAACCAATAAATAAAACACAAAATATGCGCATATTTATCCACTTAATTTAAAAATGAACAACCTGTATACACCGATGGTCTGATTGCATCAATACATCGGATCCGGTAGGCGATACTAATCGGACTGGGCTCCGATCAATCAACGGACGCCAATACTTTATCTTGCCGGAGTGTGAATCTAATCTAAATATGTATAAATAGAATTAAAGACGTGGTTTCGAAATAACTGTTTTCTCAACTGTTTAGACAAAAATAAAACACTTTATATTTTACTTTAAAGCTTCAGTAACTAAAACAAACACTATTTTTTATGTCTGTCCGTCTGTTTATCACAATTAGCTTTTTAGATCACATGAATAGTTATTTTAATCCCCAATATAGGCTGGGTTGTTTTTCCTAATTTTAAGGGCCTTCTAAATTATAGTTTTCTTTAGATTGAATAAATACTTATGTATTTGAACCTACAACCAACATACATAGTTGAAAACAGATACTTTAAAAACTAGATTTTCCCCTAGATATTTTGTTAAAAATTTTTATTTACCTGTCCGCGCATACCTACCAAACCAGTGATCTAAGATCATCCCAAAATCGATGTTATACAATCTATCATATCGAATCATAATAATGAGACATCCATATTAATGATAAAAAATCACCGGACGTTCAAAATGAAGCTACTGTAAGCCAAAACTATTAATCAAAATTTAAACTTATGCATCGTAAAAACAATCTTATAATAGAGGGATAAGGTTCAAATTTGCGTGTGTAAAAATTGAAGTTTTAAGATGAATTAGATGTTTTTTGGCTTCAAATGCATCGATTGTGTCAATGAAATTCTTTGAAGATGGACATATCCTGTTAAAGGTTATGTTAGAGAAGATTCTAATATGAACTTTTAAGCTTTGGAAATAAGGTATAATTTTGTGTGCAAAATAATTTTTATAAATATCAAAGAATTATTTAAACGAAAAAAATATGATTTTTAGTTCCTAATATTTATATTTCTTATATTATGTACCTAGTATGAAAATACTATAAGTATATAACTTTAGATGTTAAACAGACAAAGCCGCGAGATGAAGTAAGAATATATTATTTTAATAAACAAATAATACGAAACTAGCTTTTACAGTAACAAATAAAAAAATCAAGGAAATCGTTAATTAGGTATATCTCTAGGTTCTATAAATCAAATAAACGATTTTATTTCCATAAATCATCATTATTTCTGACATTGAGGGCAATTAAAATGACGCACCGTTTATCAATACATATTTATTATTTCTTTAGATTTTATTTTAAATTTCCTCTTTTTGAAATAAATTAACGGTTAAGAAGGTGTAAATACACTCGTCTCATCATTAAACGTCTAAATCATTATTTTTTATTAGTTGCAAAAAAATAATGTGCTAAAAAAGTTATTTTGTAGAAATTACTTCTTGAATGTTCCGTTTTTGTTTAATCTAATTTCATCGTATAATTATTAATATAAAAATTACTTTTCAAGATCATCCTGAATATGTTATATAAAAAGATAAATTGAAATTTAAATGATATTATTACCTATGAGCATTAAAACTATTTACTGTAAATGTAATATAATATATTCCGTCTTTTTTTAGTAAATTCACCAGGAACCAAACCCTAGACCGAAACATCGATAAAGTACAAAATGCATAATAATGTTAATATGCATTATGCAATGATTTATTGAATATTCCCGCGCAAAATGTCACCTCCGCCCACGTACAGTCCGATCGAGAAGTGCTTACGATAAATAAAATTAAAATACAATATTTGATTGAATTGAGCGCTAAAATGGTGCTAAAAACTTGTTCAAATATCTATTTAGTTTATTAGGATAGGTACTTTTCAGCGGGTTTGTTGTTTGTTCACTGATTCGTTAGTATTTAAACTTTAAAAATAATAATTTATCTGCTAACATGACGAAGACCAAATACATACAATTCTCCAATTACAATACTAAGAATAAACCCCTAACTCTCGCGCACTGTAGTGGAGCGTTGGAGCGGGTGAATAAAATAAAATTTCTCGGATTAAACATAGACGAGCATTGTAATTGGAAGGCACACTGTGAAGCGATGGCTGGGAAAGTGAATAGGTTTGTGTTTGCGTTGAGAAGGTTGAGAAAAACTGTAACTTTTAATGCTGCACTAACTGCATATCACAGCTACGTTACCTCAGTTTTAAGATATGGGATTATATTTTGGGGTAACTCTACCAATGTTTCCAACGTATTTCTCGCACAAAAAAAGTGTATAAGAGCTCTGTGTAATATTGGTCCTCTTGATTCTTGCAGACCTCAATTCAAAGAAAAACGTCTTTTAACACTTACTAGTTTGTATATATTGGAAATATGTATGTTTGTAAAAAAGCACGGTGAACTCTTCAAACCAACCAAAAACAATTCACAATTGGGTTTTAGGGATCCTACTCGCCTATTGATGCCAAACTGTAAATCTAAACTTTTTCAAAACAATGCAAGTGTGATGTGCATAAAGGTATTTAATCACATTCCTAAAGAACTGCGTGAAATGCCAAAAAATGTAATGCATAGAAAATTGAAAATATGGTTAGCGGAAAAATGTTTTTATTCTTTAAATGAATTTTTTAAATAGTTAATTTTAATGTTATATTTTAATGTATGTATATTTATATAATCTGTGATGTATTCTTGAAAAATTTGTATGCCAATTATTGGCGAATTGTGTGGACTATCTTATTAATTAAATCATGTGACCTTGTATCACCACAATTCTGACAAATAAATAATTTGAATTTGAATTTGAATTTGAATTTAAGTTAAATCAATCATATTACACTTCACAATTATTATTATAACGTTCGCTATAATATGAATAAAATAATCGCAAAACAGTAATGGTTACATAGCATCCCAGTATCAAAATACAGCATTATGGTTTATTTTGCAAAAACAATAGAGCAGAATTGTACAAAAATATATTGGTGAAAATTTTGCTATACAGGAAAAAAATCACTTTTGCGATCTGTGAGCATCTGTAAGTACCTTATAACTTATAGAAAAAAGAACAAAGCGTAAAAAATTGCAGGAGTTGCTAGTATCTGAAAAAAAAAGATTTATAATTATTACTGAAGCACCATGTTTTAAAATATGTGCACTAAAAATAAAAACACAATCAACATCAGAAAACACGCCATTTTAGCGCGCCAAACCGTACATATTGTCAATCTATAAATTACGCGTAGCGAGTGAATGGGCCAGAAATGGTCCAGAAGGATTATGCGATCGGCACCCGTTGAAAGGTTAGCCCTAATTATGATTTATTATCTGTGCCAACGAAAACACGTTCGATTTTTGAATTCGAAAAAGGAATTTCCAATGGAGAATGATGCAACCGCGCATTCTTTTTTGAGAACATTCGAATTTTAAAATTTTGTTTTTTTTTTGTGAATGGATAGTTTAACGGGAAGTTAGCAGCGTCTTGTTTTCTATCAGTCGCGATTAGATCTATTTATTGCAAGAGACTTTTGTACTGAATTATTAAAGAGCTAATAAAAACGTTTTTAATGATGTGATACGATAAATTAATAATTCATATACATTAAGAAATTGAAGCTTTAAGTTTTAACTGAACATTTTAATCTCGATTCTTGGAACGTCTTTAACCTATCATAATATTGCTAGTAGGTACAGAAAAAATGAAAAATCCATAATAATATACACAGAAACCGAAGATCGCACTCAAGTAAACAATAATCGTAACTCAACTCAGTCGTAAACTTAGTGTAGTGTCTTAATTTGTAAGGAGCGACGCAAGCGCGAATAAATAATGTAAAAACAATGAACAGCTTGCACTGTGGGAGCGTGAATGGGAAGAGTTAGGGAGTTTTAGACAGGGCATTTTATTGTTATAAAGATTTTATAATAGAGCAGTAAGTATTTGGTGGGTATTTCTAGTTTTTGTCTTCTTAGTTGTAATTCCATAAGACAATGGAATCTTCCAAAATCAAGGTTTAATACTTTAACATTGTCTATGCCTACGCTACTACGGAATATCGTCTTGGTCACCGTAACCACATTGTTTTGAATGCATGCATTTGGTCATTTATGTGTGATTTTGTAGGATGCATAGATATATTGGTGTAGTATATGCTGCAACAACATAAAACCGGAAGCAATGGAAGAATTATAAGACATTTGTTTTGCAAAGAGATGCAGAGCATATTAAAAAAAAATCTCTTACAAAATCACAAATAAATATTTAAGTGCCATGTCTATATTATTAACTCTACACAGCACAGCGGCGACTTTGACATGTACAGAAAAATCTAAAATCATAAAGCACAGACCGCTGCGGTATCGGATTGCGATTGCTTCTTGAATGCTAATCATCGTGCTCTCTTGCTCGCACTGCGGTGTCTATATATCGTAAGTTTATGATGCGTCGTTTGTACGTTTATTTTTTTCTTGGTATTGATACCTTTTGATTTATCTTGCTGTGTTTTCTTGCAAATTGTTCAATTTAAAAATAACTTATTTCAAATTGAAGAAAAATTTCGATTTAAATCTGTGTTTGAATACAAAATTCCAGGATTATTAGGATGCGGTAATTAAATTGTTATTTATTATTAAAAAAAATTAGTGGAATTTTTTTACCAATTTTCATCGAAATCCGTTCAGTCGTTTTTGCATTATACAACTACAAACCAACATGTTGACAAACAGATTACAATATCATTTACAAACAAAGACATACATATCAAATTGTAAAAACATACCTAATCATAACGCGGCATACACAAAGCAAAATTATGGAAAAAATATATAAAATTTACGACCGTCCGTCCGTCCACAAATCCGAGCCTTATCTTCATCACTAGCTCATATCTTGCAAATTATATGCACTGAGCGTTCGTGTAACCTATGCTTAATATTATTATCTTGACTGAATTTGAAAATAGATAGTAATGTTTTTACTGATTTTTTTTAGAAATGTAACAATGATAGGTCATCATCCGTTACAAAATGTCCATTTTACTTCAATGATGATGATGATGATGATTAAATATGGAATGGTAGAATTATTTCTTATGAGCATTTGTCTGTTCAGAATTTTGATGGAGTTCGTATGTTCGTGCAAGCTATATACGGAACAGCACCAATGTGATATTTTTTATGGTTTAATGAGGCATTTAAATTTCTGAAAAATGAACTGTAAAATATTATTATATTCTGATTACCAAATTTATTCAACTTGAGGAAACCGGAATGAAAAGCTAGTCAAAATACGAAAATATCATAATTCACCATCGACACGTATAATATTACGATAAACCCGTCACGCCTGTCCGTCTGTCTCATAATTTCAATATTTATAACTTATTCACGCGGCTCCTGCTCTTTTTTTATTGGTATTAAATTACTTATAAGTGTATTATTTTCAAAAATTCGATCGGTGTTACAAAAATATTGTGACTGGTTGTGATTTATTGTCTGTTTATGTCGGCCATTTTGAATCATCCGTAACATTTAAAAAATTTTTTTCGATTTTGTTAAATTCTAACTACAAAACATATTGGACATACGCATATTTTGTCTTTTATTAGCGGTTGGTTAAAATTCATTTTCTAATCCAATGAGTTTTTATACTAACGGCTGGTTAAGGTATTTTGGTAAGTAACAAAATTTTCATAAGCGTGAAATAGGGGCTTAAATCTTTTGAAGACAATTGCTGATCTGTTAATTTTTTTATAGCTTATGGTTCTCCAGATATTAATTATTACGATTTACGTATATTTTTACACTAAACATTGTCATTTTAACTGACGGAGAAGTTAAGCAGATTCATGCATAGAACATACTATTTTATCCAGAAGCTGTAAACAGCCATTAATCCTACTAAAAACGGAATCACAAAATGCATACACACTTCCAAAAATAAGTATTAAAGCATTTAAAACATCAATGCGTCAAATTTAATATCATAAACGTAGTCACGAAACGGGATAGCATCAAGCACGATCGAGATAGGAATCGTCACTTTTTTGGAAACACCGCGTAATTGGCTGACATTTTATTTCGTTTATTCGAAGAAATGGTCATTTTTATGGTCTCCGCTGAGTTATGGGATCATGTGGCTTACGTGGAAGTCCGTGATAGAATTCGGATGGTGATTTTGTTGGAAGGTAAGAACCTGTGTCCGTAATGTGTGATTGAATTATATATATGTATGTTTATCAGCCATCGGTTTCCATAACACAAGCGAAACCTTAATATGAGATCAGATCGTGCCGTGTGTGAAAATTGTCGTGAAATATAAAATATAAGTAAGTATAATATTTGAAGGTACTTTTTTATTTCACTGTTATAACCTTTTAAACAGAGAAAATGTCTATTTATATGTTACTTATACTACTAAATCAGTTCTGTGGTTTAACCTTAAAAGCGTAAGAGACAGACTTATAAATTGCGTTTGTATTATACACGTTGCCCTCGGACTCCATAAACCAGGTGAAAACATGAAGTTCTTATAATTGTAGTTTTATAATTCAAACAATATTAATTTAATGTTTTTATTAAAATTATAGACTCAACAATAGAGACCCGGACATTATATCTATACCTTGAACGTTTTCTTATAGTGAGTTGTTTTCAAGATATCAATAATCGAATTTATTAGTTACTTAGTAGTTTTTTAATCACGTTCATAAACAAAACCGGGTGCCGCATTAGTAAACAAGTTATATAATTATATATCTAACGGCAGCAAAAGTAAAAAATACTGTAGGGGCTTTGAAAACAAACGAAAAATTATCACAATACGAAGCCTCTGAAATTCGAGGTTTGTTCAAGTGAATACTTTCTAAGGGCGAACAACCCTTTGGGGTGGAAACAGAACAATGCATGTCTACTTAGATTTTTTAAGTATTTTTCTATAAGAGCTGGCTAATCATTTTTCTACAGTAACAATGTAAGGTGGAAAGAAAACTTTTGATGGATAAACTCGAAAAGTTATTAGGAACTGATTAATTTGAGCTGATTAATAAAATTTCTTCAACAGTATAAAGATGGATGATTTAAGAGATAGACAATATTTTTAATCCATTTTCACATCTAGAAAAGAGCCGGGACGACTGACTTTCATGACAAAATATAATGACTAAAATTGTCTTGTAATTATTTTTACAATAAGGTCGTAATATTTTATTAATATAGACTTAATATTTTATTATTATAACCAATATAGACGCATAATAATATAGTAAGTATGCAAAAATAATTAAATTATGATGTTGCAAAGCCTGTTTATATATGTCAAACTTCTTTATTTAATTTGCGGTCAGTCAGGCAGATTAGCTTCCAGAAAGTGTCTTAACATAAAAATGTATTTTTTTCACCGATTGCTACACATTGAAGTTCTTAGAAAACAATAAAATAATCAACCGAAACCGTCCACCATCTCTCGGCCTATACCAGCCGTGTGTTAATTGTTTGTCATTATTCATTATTTCCATCTTCAATTGCCCTTTTGTCTCATTCTTTCCACATTTGCATTATTCTGGAGGTTTCTTCCAACCAACGATTTTCATTTTTCAGCCTTTTCAATGGTCGAACGAATTGTTTCCTGCGTCATCATTAACTTGCCGGATAATTTGGGTTCCGTATTATGTTTTTGGATGGTTTTCTGATAAATTATTTACAGTTGGATGAAATTGTTTATCGATCCAATGCGTAGCATTTAACTTTGTCTAAACTATATTTTGGTTATTGTTTTTATATTTATCTAACTTTATATTGATATGCAAAATGATGAAAATGATCTTGAAAACATCCGTGTAAAATGCTTAGCACTAACTCAAAGTTATGCTTTTTCTTATTCGTTTTTGGAAATGGTTTTCAAACCCCAGCGATATTAGTTTAGCAGCGATACGTAAACGGCAAAAAATTTCTACAGCATTTACAATTGTCGGCTGTTTAAATATTGATTTGTTTAAAAATAAAATTTAAAAGTTTGTTATAAACGTACATTGTTATAGTATTAACTAACTGTTTATGATTCGTCATCAAAATCGAATGTTCATTTAAGTCTCTAATGAACACATTAACATAGGCTAATTAATGTACTTAAAAAAATATATTAATATAGTTAGTAACTTATGCAGAACCCGCGTGTCTTCACCGACACACGCTTAACCGCTTTATTTTCCAGTACAAACTGTTATTCTTTTGAGTGGAAATTCGGTGGCGGATGTTGACTCAATGGACGCTCTTTCAATATTGAGAGTATTTTTTTGTTCTGTATAATAAGCAATTAGCTGGTTCTATTTCACTGCGGAACTCTATTTTAAAGTAGGTATAAAAAAACATTAAAATAAGTCATTTTTGTGCGAAACAATTGTACATTAACAATAAAAGGGTTCATTGTACTCTCCTTATAAATTCGTCTAATTTGGTATACCACTCGATATGTTTTGAGGAAAAGGTTTGTCAAAAGTTCAAAATAACATTTGAGACAATGTTCGCCATTTTGTGGAAATGTAACTTCAAATGCATTTATCGATTTGAGTATGTTTTCCTTTTAAGAAATATCTTGTCTATTAGGTACCAAATAGTTAAAAATTCTACTAAACAACATTTTTTAGAGAGAACAAAATATGAGTTTCGTTTCATAAGTATTTTATGCTTCTCTCACGTATTCATTTTTGTTTCAATATTAGCTAATCTAGAAAATAGTTTTGGAATATAATAACTTTTTTGTTTTTAATAGAGAAAGACGGTAAAAAATGTTTCAAATATATTTAGGATTATAAATAAATATTTGCTGTTGATCGTTCGAGGGCCGTTAAGTACATCCCACGGGACAACGTATTTGGCATTTGGTGAAATTGCGAAAAAACAAAATGGAAGTGGAGCTAATCTAAATTAGTACCGTTAGAAAAAAAACATTTAATAAATTTTTTATCTGCTTATTGATTTGTTTATTTTAAAGCTTGAAATTGAATGTGTTAACGTGATAAATAAAACCTAACATACATGCAACAAATAAATTTAATTTCAGATGGAAAAACGTATTTAACAAAGTGAAATTTAAAGTCATAAATTAATATTTTATAGTACCTAGGCACAATAATGTCACAAAATATGAATATTTCATCTTCATCTAATTTATAATACACTCAGTTAATCATTAAAAACAAGAAACAATACTAACATTGATATTATACATTTAGTTTTACCTATACAGATACAATAGGCATGACGAAAGATTTTGAAATCCTCTTCCATAATGTGTGTATACGTTTACTATACAAGAAAAACCCTATATTTCGGTAATATACTTAAATTTAACGAAGATAAAAGCCATTTTTCAAAAAATATTTATAAACTGTGCCAAAACAGCTCGCAGGTGTCATGGCGTAGGTGTGACGTCACTCTTTAGTAAATACGTAATTATTTGTACGCATTGCGAAGAAAATTAAATAAATATTTATTTACTTAATTTTCTTCGAAATTAACACATATGTGTTATAGAAACGAATTTCAAAGTTTATAAGTGGTGTGCAGTATTGCAGTGTGAATCCACATATAAATAATGCTCAAAAATGTGTTAGTAATTATTTCAAGCGAGAAAATTATAAGAAATGATTGTATAAAGTGGGCGCGGAGAACCCCGAAACCACGTATTGTGAATTCGCAATTATATTTCTGTTCTGAGTCGATAAAGCTTACGTGAAACAAAAGAAAATAAATAAAAATGCGTATTCTCAACATATTCATAACAACAAAATACATCTGACGTGAGTTGTTTACTTAAACGTGACGTCACGCGTGTTTTAGTCAAAATGGCCAACTGCAGAATTTCAATGTTTTATTTTATTGATAATCTCATTAATCTTAATGTTTTTTGGATTTTTAAGTCACTATATTTAATTTATTTATTATACATTTTCCTTTGAAAACACTAATATGATCATTTATGGTTACTGTCGTCATGCCTATTATTAATTTAAATGTTTTTTTTTTTAATAAAATAAAATTTCCGTTGCTGACGGTACAACAATCACAGCCAATCGCTACTTGTTAGTAATTAGTATTAGGAGACTCCATTAGGATTACATTTTTTGAACGACGTCTTAAAACTCTTTTAATAAATGGAACATTTGATAATTTTCTCTTAATGATAAACACGGTTTTTCTCTTTCAAATATTTATTAGCTTTTTAATTTCACGAAAGCTCAGATAGGTTTGATTCTTTAATAATAAGTAGGTAGGTTAGTGTGGTACAATAAATGATTAAATAAATAATAATAATAGGTACAACCGTACAAGATACTACTATGATTTTCTTATCATAATTTGTGTGGAAAAATTTTCACACACAGCACGGTCTGATCCCATACTAAGCTTTCGCTTATAATAAACATACATACATAATTTTAAATAAATAATTAGATAGATAATTAACACTCAGACACAGAGCAAACATCTATGTTCATCACACAAATATTTGCCCCAGGTGGGAATCGAACCGACGACCTCTAGCTTGAAAGGCAGGGTCACTACCAACTTTTTGACTATTATGAAAAAAATCAATTAATAAGCATACTTCTGATATAACTCCATCAAGATCTTCTCCATTAAAAAATAAAAGTTAGGTACTGTAACAGCAAACTAGGTAATTCTATAATGCTCATAATATGTTATTCTGATGTATAACTTTTTCTATTAAAATATATTAGTGTAAAGTACCCACATTACTGTTTGTAAGTCTCTTCCAAATCCGTCCAGTAACTTTTTCATGGACCAGTAACACACGTTTCGTTCTCACAAACTTTCACGTTTGTAATATAAGTACGATCCTATTGTTACTTTCAAAGTAAACACAATTTTTTTTACCTAAAAATAATAATATTAATGAATCAGGTTAACAATCGACACCTGAATCTCATCCCAAGAGCTGATTGACAAGCACTTCAAATCACAATACATCAAAGCCTCCTTCAAGAGTCATCGAGAGAGCCCTTCGGCGCAATTGCTGGAAAATGATTGAAAAACAAACTGACGTCACGCTTGTAACATGTGCGTTATTACGTGTTGAAATTGCTATGCTATCGGGTATAAAGATTGGAGAAATAGACAAGGTTGTCACAAAATATGATAGGAAGGTTCATTAGGTTCAAGAGCCCATTACTCCGCAGAAAACAATCGAAATGTAACATAATATGTGTACATTTTATATTATATAAATCAAATCACTTGACGAAAAAAGTGATTGTTTTATTTTTAATTTAAATTAAAACTACCTGGGATTTTTTTTGCTAACACAATCGAATTAAATTAATAAAATACTGAAGATAGATTTAGCGAATAGTCACAGAATTTTTGCTTTCATCGTTAACGTTATCTGCAGAAAAACAACAATCGCCAACCCTACACGTAATCCAAGCTAGAGCCAATCACAAAATCCAAATCATTTGTTGTAAAATTCTCGACAGTAACAACCCTTGCCTGCTAAGGGCCCTCAGTGACCCCCGACTCGAGACTCTTCGAGTACTGTTTTGATTGTCTCGTAATAATTGAAGCTTGTTTTAAAATTTATCGGATTCTGTGAAGTTGACAACCCTATTTGTATAGATAGAGTAAGATGTTCAGCTATCAACTGACTCGTTGTGTCAAATTCTACTGCAGAGAGCTTATCTGGTTTCACTCCCTCTGAGAAAAGCCAAGTCTTTCAAACACAAGAAAATAAAATGTATTATCAAACTGACCAAGTTAATTTTGATACTTATCTCAAATGTATTGACTCCATCACAAAGGCTAGTTACCCTACACAAACGGTAAATAATGATGTTTTTAGAGGAAACCAAAGCCTCTGGGAAAACTCTGGACTCAAACCTAAGCCTTCTAACTTCACTCGATGTGGAATACTATAGGCTACGTTAAATTAAACTTCAATATTTCGAGCCTGGAGGAGTTGCCTATTTTATCGATAATTTTATAAGTTTTGCTTGACTTCAGAATATTATATCAATCGGGAAGTAGGCAAGTATAGAAAATTATATCAGCTACCTACCTCGTAAATCAGGTAGTAGAAGACAATCTTATCCCTCATGACTGGTACCTGTGGCTATCAAACAAAAAGAACACTCAGAGAACGGTGTGATCTAAGTAAAATGTGGCTGAAAATACAAGAATAGAGAGACACTAAACTATCCTATCTGAGTGGTAAACCAACAACACCACAAAATGTGTCCAACGAAATTAAAACATGCTCCCAAAAGCCGACCTACATAACTGCCACCAATAATTAGTCAATACAAAAAGCGTTATTATTTGCTCATCCACAAGGCGTCTAATTGCGCACACATAACAATCCGAACAAATAAAACAAACAAACAATTTCAGTTCGTCCCAATCGGTATTCGCCTGCCAAAATCAATTAAACCCTTGTAATCAGCTGCTTGACACACAAACACACATAAAACAAAATTTCAAGCGAAAATAACCCTTATTACAATGACATAGAGTTCATGTATTTCGTAATTAGTTGAATATCTCAAAATTGTAATCGTTTTAAACTGGCAAATGTTTGGATCAGTCAAAACGACTAAACCGTACCATTACTGGAGTTTTTCTAAGTTTTCGATATGAAAAAAATTGCAAATGTTTTATGCGATAAGCGGGCGGCGACATCAAAGAGCTGCTGGGTGTTTGTTGTCTCGTTTACTCCGGAACTGAGAAAGCGAGAGGGTGGTAGGTGGTGGAAAAAAACGGCCTTTGAACCGTGTGATGCCGAGCCGCGGTATGCAGTACAGGCGTTTATCGCGCTTAAAAAATCGGCTGGTGTCCACATAGCTTAGCTATGCTATAGATATAAAAGACAGGTTAAAAGAAGTATAAATATATGTAGTACCATTGCATTTCAATATGCTTCTAATTTACAGATTCATTTGGCTATTTGCTGAGAGCTGTTTATGCAAGCAACTTTGCGTTAAATTCCTCATGAACTTTCATTTTCATTAATTTATTTGAATTGGTAGCTTAAACTGCTGCTTAACTGCAGATTTTGATGAATATGGTAACAAGTTTACCAAATAAGGGGTACAAACTCCTTGAAAGAAGATTATAAGCAGCCATAAAGCTAGGCTAAAGTCAAGTCTACAAAGATCAAATGCTATATCTATAGCACAACTATGTACAACAGACTTTATAATATAGCGATGCGAGCAAAAACGGACAGACAGATAGGACATTTTGTTATTAGTACTAAAATTTCGATGATTAAGTTTAACATTGTTGGTGGTAACTTGGTGATTAACTTGAAGCCTAGAGCGCAGGATAATGCAGGATTTTATCCAAAAGCCAATATAAAATGCAGTAATCTATCCTAATATAATAAAGCTGAATAGTTTGTTTGTTTGAACACGCTTATCTCAGGAACTACTGGTCCGATTTCAAAAATTATTTCGGTGTTAGATAACCCATTTATCGAGGAAGGCTAGGCTATATATTATCAAGTCGCGTGGGTGAAAACGCGGAGTGCAGCTAGTAAGTAAAATAAGTTGGTTATGGTAGATACTGAAAATAATTTGTTACCAAAAAAGCAGTTATTTTTCACTGATTAAGTTAGAATAATGTGACTCGTATTTTACTTAGTTTTACAGGCAGGTTAATACGATAATTGATACCGATGTTTTCTTTCGTTGCTTTGACTAAAGGTGATAGGAACCATGTAAAGATGATTTAGAATTTAAATTTCTCTTTTCACTTCTCCAGTGCCTAAATTTTGTATTCCTTGACCATTGAACTCAATACTTACGTATCATCAAAATCGATACACACTTTCCCAAGATCCAGAGGAACATACAAAAAAGATCTAAAAGATCTCGTTACCTGCACTAATTGGATAAAATTAAGCGTCGATGAAGTTTCGCGTCTAAAGACTAAACTTCCAGGCTTCTAATTAATGACTAGATGTATCGAGTTACCCTTTAGTTTGATCTGGAGCTCAGTGGTTATATGCAGTCCTGGGTTCGAATCTAGGCGTACAAAATTTTTAAAGTTTTGTGGATATTTGACACCCTGATAGTTGCTAAAGCAGCTGTGAAGAAAGTTTATAATAAATATAAAAATATAAAAATATTATAAATAACACTATACTTTACCTTTCTCTGCAAGCTTGAGCTGTGCAAAATTTTATTACAATCAGTATAGTAGTTGAAATGTAAAAGCGTCTCTAACAAAGAGACTTGTCGAAGCTACCTACATGTTATCTAAAGCATGAAAATACATTCAATTAAAATAGAGTAGTAAACTAATAAATTGAACATTTTTGTCTTCGTCTCTAATTAAGTCAAAAGTTTCAATTATTCGTGTTTCAGTCTCTATAGCTCAAAAGGTTAGCGCTTAAATATTTCTAAGGTCCTAAGTTCAACTCTGTTACCTTTTTTTTTCGAAAAGATATACCAAATAAATTACAAATAGGTAGGACATTAAAATCAAAACTTACAAGAATCACAAAAAAATTCCAGTGCGTTATAAATGTTTTAATAACACTATCAAACTTATAAACAATAACACAACTTTTTACGACTGTTGCAATTCAGAAACAAGAGGAAACTACATATTTTTCACTAGAAATATTGTTTGCAACTCTTACAGGAAGGTCTATTCTTAGAAAATAGGTGGTACTTCACTTTTTTATAAATTTGACAAAATATAATATCGGTTTCATGTCAAAGGTCTATAAAAAACACAAGTAGTGGTAGGTTACCACTCAACAATTATAAGCAAGTATTGCACAACGGGACACCGATAGACAAACAAAAAAACATCTGACGAAACTGTCGTTGGGATTAAAAAGTCGAAGGAAAAGGGAATTTCGAGGGTTTGTGCGAATTTTTAAGAAGCTGTAATCAAATTTAAATTAATTATCTGTAAGTATCTGTTTATTTTTTTCTACTGATGCATTTAAACTCGAATTCTTAAATTTGCTAAAAATTTATAAAAAAGGCATTGACGGTTAGAGATCAACAACAATTTTGGAAGAAAAGGAGAGCAGAAATATTTG
Source organism: Colias croceus (assembly GCF_905220415.1). Lineage (NCBI taxonomy): Eukaryota > Metazoa > Arthropoda > Insecta > Lepidoptera > Pieridae > Colias > Colias croceus. Next base: position 1,337,270 of record NC_059555.1, read on the forward strand.
CTGTTACTCGCCTTCCGCTTATAATAGTTATTTATACCAAGAAAGGAATATCTCTAACAAGTAACTTCAACTACATAATTTAAACTTAGCATAGTTCAGAAAATATTTAAAAACAACGCACTGATAACTCTACAAAAATGATATCCATAAAAACAATAATAACTCAAAAAGCACTTCAACAAACCGTCTTTGAAATCCCCTAAACACCCACAATCGCCTCTAATCCGAAATCTTCACTTTTACAAAAACGGATCCATCTCACAGACGAACAAACACGAATCTATGGGAACCGCAGAATACACGATTCATCGGCTTTTATCTTTTAATAGAAAATCGCCATTCATCGAAAAACATCAAAAAGTTACTTACTTTCAACCTTACCCTCATATAAATAAAGTTCCACCGTTTTGACACTTGTGAAATTTGAAGGTAACTCAACATGCTATTTTGAACCTTATGTCTATGTGAACAGGGTTGAAAATACAAATTGGTTACACCTGAGTGGGTCCGGGTATAAATAAAAGTATTGGACAATACAATCGATGCGAGATTGATTTCAATCAGAAGGACGGTAGGTGGCGACCGAATTACGTTAGATTTTATGTACGATGTGAAATTGGCTCTACTTTATGCATTTTATAGATAACACAATTTTTATGTTTATAAATTCTAGATTGAAATTGCTTGTATTTTACTGTTAATAGTACTTAGTAGTAGTAGCACATAAACGTAATATTTATTAAAGAAAATATTACTTCCATGAGCAAATAGAGGCAAAAAAATTAAATTAAAATAAACTCCAAGTCCATGAAATAACCTAGAATATAAACAAGGCAAACAGAACTGCAACAGAAATATTGAGGTATAACCTCACCCTTTTATTACCCTTTTATTAGTCCATACTTAATATTATAAATGCGAAAGTAACTCTGTCTGTTACTCAATCACGCCTAAACTATAGAACCAATTTTCATGAAATTTGGTATCGAGATATTTTGATACCCGAGAAACTTTTTATCCCGGGAAAATGACGCAATCCCGGAAATCCCACGGGAACGGGAACTATGCGGGTTTTTCTTTGACTGCGCGGGCGAAGCCGCGGGTGGAAACCTAGTTTACTATATAACGTACCTAAGTCAAAGTATATGTAGATTGAAGGCTTCTTAAAATTGTAATATTATAGAGAAATTTTTACACTTTTTTAAAGCAGTTTATAATAAAATTATTAAAATAGAGCCACTTCCAATGCGCATTTAAATCTAATTATTACTATAATCTTAAACCAAGTGCATTGAACCTAAATCGAATTCAGAGAAATGATCAAATCAATATTTTTTACAGATCAACAAATTATAAGGCACAAATAATTAACTTATTTTTTTTAAGGCAATCAACCTTCACCTGGTCATTGTAAAGATATAATCCTTTGATGGAAACCTCCGAAACTGCTGAACTGATCCTAAATTGATTTACCTAAAATAAAGATTATCTGCACACTAAGCTTTATGGACCAAATCCTATATTCCATAAAAACTTCACGTAGAAAAATATTTAAAATCTGTAAAAATAAAAATAAAATTTTGCCTTCTCACTTTGCTTGCTTTACTTTGCTGTAATATATTATTACGTAATATGTTTTATACAATATATTACTCATTATTAATCAATATCTAGTAAAAAATGTGTGCGTGTACATACGTAAGAAGTGAAACTTCTTGCCCTTTATGACCTATAAAAATGATTTCGAAAAATAATTTACTATTTGCAACTTTACAGAAATACTTCGAATCACGCGTGGCTGAGAAAAACATGGCGCGTACGGCGTAACGGAAAAATGTCACGCGTAACGAAAATAATGTTATAATAAAATTTTTTCCAACCCCGATAAAGAAGTTTCACTTCAAAAAAAATACGTGTGGCACTCGGGGACTGCCGCGGTAACGCTATTGCATGCTATGCCTTCAAGCCACACCTCCGTGCCCGTCGGAGTGGGGAGCGTGAGGTTTTTCGTTACGGAATTTCTGGATTCGGTCCCCGCGCTCGAGGCCCGCGATAGAAGCTATGCAATAGCTTAAAAAAAACAGAAAAATAATATGAAATTTCATAAAAAAATATTTTCACTATTATCATCTTAACATTTTAAAATTATTAATTAATAAAAAAAATCATTAGAGCCAGGATTCCTACCTCGTTTTAACTACAGTACGCACCTAGCCTTATTGCATAGATCGTTACAGTAATCGAACCGACTACCATTAAGCCAACCACTGATCCAAGGAAGCTAAATCGATGCATTTACTTTTTGTGCCTCGTATTTAGTGTTAACTGATCATTAATGGATATAAAATTCACCATTACGGCTCAGGAAGTCTTATTAAGCAATGGAATTGCGAACATACATACAAAATTATGTTTGAAGCATAATATGGATATACCATTTTGAATATTTATATAAATTGCTATAGTGTCATGAGTTCATGACAAAAAAATTATTACTGATACTGATGTATACGTTTCACAATAATCATTAATCATATTATTATAAAATAATTTCAATTACTAAATAATTGATAAGTATTACAGGACCAAAAGACTACTAAGTTAATAAAATAAATAAATAATAATAAATAAGTTTATATATCTATCTACTAGTTTCGTTATATTTGACAAAAATGCATAAATTTAGTGATGCATTAACACGTAAATTAAAACCACATATTATCCTCTCGTCTGTGGCGCCATGTTTTTGTAGTTTAAAAACAAATCCCTGTACATACTAACAAACAAATTATACATAATTATGTTAAGAAATCTTCTCAATCGATTTGACATATAAAAAAACTACTTAAAGCACACACAAAAAGCATCCAATTCAAAGCCTCCTTTTCGCAGTCGGTTAAAAGAAATATCCACACTAACCTTTCATATCGGCACACTTTTAAAAGCAGGTGCGAGCGAGGATGCGATCCAAATTATCGCAAACTTAATCAACTTTAAACCAATTCGCTAATTTACATTGCATTTTTTGCTGTTTAAATAGCCTATAATAATTATAAAAAATATTTACAATCATTTCATTGGTTATATTATATTTTTCTCTAAGTATCTATTCAATGTCTAGTAAACGATTGTAAAGATCGCGTATAGGAGAGTTTATTATGACAATATGATGACATTACTATAATTCACTAGCGGTCCGCCCCGGCTTCACCTGTGGTATGTACATGTTTACGTTTTCTCTTCATAAGAACCATCTTCGTACTTCAAGGAATATAATAAAAAAAGAATTATCGAAATCGGTTCAGCCGATCTCGAGTTTTACGTTTGCCAACACATTTGGCCATTCATTTTTAATAAAAGTATAGATTTAATATTATAATGCGCATGATCAAAGTCGATCCAGCCGTTCCAAATGTTATCGATACCAAACTAAAAAACTCTATTAATTATATTTATAGATGCCACACATTAAAAATGGCCACTGATGACGAAGCCATTAAAAAAATTAAAATCAATTAATGCAATACGTTTTAAATGTCGGTATTTATTAATTACATTAATTGGCACGAAAATACTTTGTGCCAATTTTATATCCGGGAAGCTTGAATGACCTTAAATGATCTATCCAATAACAAATATAGTTTACTAGCTTTTCGCCCGCGTCTTCGCCCGCGGTTGTACGGGAAAACCCGCATAGTTCCCGTTATCGTGGGATTTTCGGGATAAAACCTATCCGTATATGAATCCAAGTTACCCTCTATATGACGTGTGCAAAATTTCATTATAATCGGTTCATTAGTTTATGCGTGAAAACCACACATACATACAAACCTTTCCTCTTTATAATATTAGTATAGATTGAGTTATGTCATTAAAAAAATATACCTAATATTCAACAATATATCTACGCAATTTCATCAATATGGGTTTACTTTTAGACATGGTGTATCTGTTTTCCTCAATCTAAGTAATCTATGTTGCTTTTTTTATATGATTAAAATCCAAAATTGACTTCATTTTTTTAACTAGGTACGCACTTTATTATTTTTTAATAATTAAACTTTACACTTTAACAATTTTCTGTGGGTATTGTATAACAAACAAAAAAATATCGTGGTAAAAAAGATGGCTTCACTTGTTTGCATTATTTTCATAAATTAATCAGAACCTGTAACGAAAATACATTTAAATTGGTGAACTATGCAAGCCAAATTTTGTTTTCTAAGTTATAGACTATAGTGTATCAACAAATGCGTAATTCTTATAAAGAAACTAGCTAACCGCCCGCGGCTTCGCCTGCTTTGTGTAAAACCTAATAAATTATATACTAAAACCTTCGTGAATCACTTTATCTAGGTATTAAAAAAACGCATCAAAATCCGTTGCTACGCAGATTTAAAGATTTTAGCATACAAATGGACATAGGGACAGAGAAAGCGACTTTGTTTTATACTATGTAGTGATCACCATAATAACTCAAAACAGGGCAAAGTAAATAAAATAAATACACAATCTAGTGGGCGGCGACATTCCTATCGGAAACTTATTAAATTACAATAATAATAGCAGATAATTAAGTTGAACACACTCATTAATTTTAAATAAAACCTCCATTTATCAGAAACTTGATTCCAAGCTAGTTCTCATTTTGTTTCCCTGATTTTATACTTATGTGAGCGAAGGATCAGTGGTTAAATGTCGGTGAAGATCCAGGATTCGATAATTAGGAATATGCAAAAAATTAAAATTCTATAATTAAATATTTTTGAAGTGAAACTTCTTTAAGCGCGTTGAGATTAAAATTTCAAGGTCGCGTCATGGCAATACCGTCACGTGATGTAGTAAGGCGACGATTTTGGTAGGTATCTTTGAATCTTGCGCACACACGCTCAATATTATTTTATATTGTAAGCTTCTAAATACCGATCTTATATAAATTAAGGCCGAGTTTCGAGACAGACCATCAAATAATTCTTAATTTATTTACCAATAATAATAATTGTCGAAACTCCAATCAGAAGAAGGTGCTAAGAAACCAATACTTCTATTAACCAAAACAACAAAAATGTAGAGAAAGCTCTACTGAGTACTGACTACTTACTAGGTACATAAAATATGAGTAAAGCCGATTTTTAAGGCCGGTTGCAGAGCTTCACCGACCATTAGTACGTACGTCAGTCGCGCTTGTCATAATATGTACGGAAATTCATTTAACAAGGTGAAACTCTGCAACCGGCCTAATACTGAATGTATTCGTCACTTTACCGGATAAGCAAAGTTTTATTAGCACACTTTATCCAATAAAATCAGTGATACTATAATAATATGGTACCTACTTAAAAAAAACTTAGATAATATGGTGAATCTCCATCCACTCGCTAAAATAAATTATTATGGTGCAGAAGTCCATATTATCCAGTTTTAGACTTACTTTGTACTTTTAAAACTAACAAGAAATTGCTAAAATATACCTTTTTCAATAGACGCTTAGGAAATACTGTTCTACATGTCTAATGTATGCATGTCGTGAACCAATTAAAATATAAATTATATAAGCTTAATCGATACTTAATAGAATTAACTTAATCGTGATAAAATATAGCACCTGCCAACGATATTCAAAGATTAACAGACAGATACGACAGATTATTTCGATACAAATATTCCGTATAAATATTACGTAGATTTACGTAAATAGTTTTTTGAATTGTCATAATATTATTATTAAAAAAAATGTAATAAATAATAATAACTGCAAAAAAAAATATTTTGATGCCACTTCGAATGATCTCTCAGATACTGTATATATTTTTAGGAAAATTTACTGAAATTATTTAATAATTGTATATCTGTGCGAAAAAATTACAAGGAAGTACATTAATCTGCTCAAATTAAACATTATCTTACAAATTATTAGTTACTTCGCAATATTTTATTCACGTCCATATTTTCTTGCTATAAACGTAGTAAATAGTAAATTAGGTGCCACTTCTGCGATCCCGCATAATCTATGGCAAATCGTTATCAGCCATCGGAGTGCCATTAAAAAGAGCCGAGCAATTTATAAGAAAGGCTGTTACAATTACTCAATGTACCGTCGATAGCCATAAACATTGGAAATGATTTAAGATACAATTCGTATAATTTATATTTAATGACTTGCTGAGATTCCCGGTTTTGCTCGTTTTAAGATATTATTAAAGTTATAGTACGCATGAGTATGACTTAGAGCTTTTTAAGTAACACTCAAAATACTACTTTGTTTAGAGATTAATAATATAGGGGGGAGAGGGTCTACAATTTTAATATTATGTAAAACTCAAGGGTGACTATCTATCAACGCATAGCCCAAACTACTGAACCGATCGAGCTGAAATTGTTTCATGTAGTTAGCCTCTGTGATATAGATATCAGATACAAAAAGATTTTAATAAATTCTACCCCTAAGGGAATAAAATAGGGGATAAAGTATACCGTGAAAATTTATTTTGACCATGCGGTCAAACAACAATGTCGGTTTTAACTGATTATAATAATGACCAAGTGTTTTTCATAATTAATTACAATTAAGAAACGATGTATAAAGAAAACAATAACAATACTACAAGTTATCTTTGATTATAACATTAAATAACTAGGTACGTTTAAAGTTAAAACATAATTAACTGTTACTAAACAAAATGTCATGTTAAACGGTTGTTAATTTTATCATTAACAGTCGTTTAATTTTATCGGTAAAATAAACAAAAAGACGCACACACTTCGACATTATTAATTTTGTAAAAGATCAATGCAATTTGTTGACCCGACGTTTTTTGTAATATTTTTTAATTAAACATTTTGTGTCAATTAAAATTGTTTTTTCGGTTAAAATTAATCATGAAATAAGGAAATGTTAATAATTATTTATTATTTATTGCTATTATAAGATCTAAAGCTGAAACAATGTATGATGAAGCCATTATACCTTTTTATGTAGTTCTATCAAAGGTGATTCCTAACTTCATATTATTATAATGTAATGACAAATCAGAACAGTTGTCTCATAGATTATTATTGAAACTAGAGCTGAAATATCCACAAAATTGTAACAATTTTCGTAGTTTTAAAACATTTTCGTAGTCAATAATTAATTATTAATAACTAGGTTTCCGCCCGCGGCTTCGCCCGCGCAGTCAAAGAAAAACCCGCATAGTTCCCGTTCCTGTGGGATTTCCGGGATTGCGTCATTTTTCCGGGATAAAAAGTAGCCTATGTCCTTTCTCGGGTATCAAAATATTTCCATACCAATTTCATGAAAATTGGTTCAGTAGTTTAGGCGTGATTGAGTAACAGACAGACAGAGTTACTTTCGCATTTATAATATTAGTATGGATAAGTACTAATACATAGCATAGCTCATAAAAACAATACTTAGCTTAACTTTATCTGTAAACAAAACTAAACATAAAACACCACTATGCAAAATTAATTTTATTATCCATAATGTAAGCGAAATGATAATGCAATCGATTTTTCATTTACCTCGCGAAACAAGATTAATAGTGAACCCGCCATATTGTGTTCCGGAGGTACAAACAAACGAACAAATGGTGTGACACGAAGCACCAATATGCAAGCAATAATTTTAACATTTTCTACAACACCTACGTAGGAATGTAGGAGACGATTATTCTGGAATAAGTGTGCGATTTTAATATGGAGTAAAAGTGAAAATGATTGGTGTGATTAATGACGTCGTCGATTTTTTTATTATTTACAAATTGGCATAGGCATATGAGTTTATTCGTGTAATCCGGTATAACTTTTACTGACAAGTTAAATATCATGTACTTAAACGGTTTTCGAATGAAGAAACCATAGACTACTAAAAATTTGCGGCAGCCTTTGTCTGAAATATATCGCATCACGTAGGAAAGCGGTCAAAAGTTTTTTTTTTTTTTTTTATAATGGAAAACAACGTAAAATATCAGTAACATTTGAGACAGAAGTTCCTATGATTTTAATCCAGACTCTACAACACTAAACATTGACAAAGCGTTACTTGATGCAGCCATTGATACTTTGAGAGAAAGATCTATAAAAGCTCCCAGAATAACACCGCAAATCACAATCGTCTTGAGGGATTGGCTTGCGCGCGCGCACTAAATCAAATAGTCGATAAAAAGCTAAATGTTGTCCGATTGTGGCCAAGTTTGCTGGATTTATGTATTGTTGATAAATTAAGTGACGCGCCCTGTGAGTTATTGCGCAGGGCCCGTGTTAACAACCCATAGGGACAATGTTCGATGCCCACGTTGGATTGACTAATGGGCTAGAAATCTGCAATTGTGCTATATTTCATATGGGTAGTGTTTTAGGGAATTTACTGGACTATGTACTATGGAACATTTTTCTTTCTTTCTTTCTTTGTCGTCGTCGCCAAAGAAATTGGGGTGCCTAATGGTAAGCGTACCATCGCAAGAAAATTAACAGAGGGATTAGGTTACCTTACCTACTCGTATATCTATTTCGAGAGTTGAATGTGCTATTTGTTTGAATAACTAGCGCATTCATTGAATGACGATATTTAATTGAATGACTAAATAATTAAACTAATCAACTTTCTTTTTTAATATTTGCACACCCAATAAATGGGTAGAATGTATTAGCCACATAATATTGTAATGAAAACATCTATAATTTGTAACTACATTCTTGCAAATAAATATAATTTGAATTTGAATTTGAATTTGAAAGAACAACTCGTCAAGTTGTTAAAATGTTAATGTTCAACGTTTTGACTGAACGTCATTCAGCAGATAGTTGCTCTATCGAAATTTTCTTTCAAACATCATAATATTATCATTTACTCGCTTTCCGCCCGCGGCTTCGCTCGCGTTTTAAAAAAAACCCGTTCCCGTAGGATTTCCGGGATAAAACCTATCCTTTGTCCTTTCTCGGATATCAAAATATCTCTATACCAAATTTCATGCAAATTGGTTCAGTAGTTAAGGCGTGATTGAGTAACAGACAGACAGACAGAGTTACTTTCGCATTTATAATATTTAAGTATGGATTTGTAAAATATACCTACAGTTGATTTTCAATATTAAAATTTTGTAGATACTGTATCTTTTCCGATGTGGAAAATGTTTTAACCTAATTGAATGTTCTTTGTGATGGATAGTTCATTTATCGAGGAAATCTAATCTATAATATCACGCTACGTTCACGGGTCATCGAGTAATTAATTTTTATTTATATTTTGTGCGATTGTTGAATTGGATTTTACGCGAGTATATTTATAAATTAAAGATTTTAACGAATTTTAAACGCGATTTATTCATTATACATATTTACAAAACTAATAATTAATTATCAAATTAATTTTATCAACCTGGCGATTCGCATACTTTGCAGCGAGCGTGATCACTGGGAGACTCAATACGAGTTTTTTTTTTCAATAAAGATGTCAAGGACAGTCGCTACTTTCTGCAAAAAAATACAGGTTCAGTTCCTTCACTGTAATTCTTTTCCAATTTGACTAAATATTAAGAAATAGCGACACAAAAACAATAAAATAAATTTAATCTTTGAACGATACCGCAGTGCCAAAATAATTTATTTTACACATAATAATGCAATATAAACGGTTTAAAGTTACTCGTATGATGGTATCAAGCGAGAAATTCCGATCCGTGATATTAATTAATGTAATAAAAATAAAAAGAACGGTAGCTGAAGAAACATGTGATTTCCAGATATAAGATATAGCTGATTAAGTGTGGTGTTGCTTTTAAATGGCTTATATTAATGTGTCCAGAAATTCGGGTAAGTGTGCTTTAATTAGCTTTTACACTACACTTTAGAAGCACGTTTTTATTATTGTACGTGTTTATTCGTAAGAAAATAATATGTTCTCCATAGATACTGCTTTCCGAATCGGTCAAATTTTAAAAATATGTTATGACGATACACAAGTGCTTCTAGAAGAAGTCTAATTGAATAAATATTTGAGTACAGATTCTAGAAGAAGTCTAATCGATTAAATTTGAGTTTGAGTTTGTATGCTGTGAAGGTAATGCATTAGGTACACACTGTTTCCATTCCACCTATGTGTAGATAATAGCACAGTATTACAATATGGGAAATAATATTGTAATACTGTGATAATAGCTTAAAAAGTCTGGGTCAGGTGTAGTAGGTACCTAATTTTATCCATTTTTCAGAATTTCTCCATTTGTTAAATTTTGATATATTTTATTAATATGTAATTGCAAAATTTAAAAACCTAAATTTGGCATACCTAAAAATTTTATAAGAAGCGAGTTTTTCGACATCCGAATATGTTTTGAGTCAAGTTTGAGTTATCTTCCAGTTACAAATATGAATGAAAATATACGACAAAAAGTTTACAATGTCTATCAGTTTATCAATAAATCGTGAAACCCTGATTTCTTTTCTTGCTAATATTTCAATTTAAAAGCATTAAATTCAATTAAGTGCTCCTTAACCAAATCCATTTTTTTCTTCAAAAATAAACCTTAAATCACAATTACCTCTTGAACCCGATCCCACATGGAAACTCCTATAATTATGCACAAGAATGCACCCTGGGTGAATGGTCATTGTGAGGTACAGTAGCGACATCAGCGCTAGATCGGCCCCCCGCGACTGAAACGGTGTGGAAGCGGCTTTTTTATACTATATCAATTTTTTATACTTAGTTACTGTGTACTAGATAATATCTTGTAGTTGTGCTTTTTTTCAAATAATATTGTGAAGAGGAAAGATTATAAGTAATTATTAATTATTATTCAAAATTTCAAACATAAATGATAAATGATTTCATCAAAAAGTATACATAGGCCATCAGTTTATCAACAACCCTTAAAACTGTTCTTATTATATTTTTTCTTGTTAATACTTCAATTTTAAACCTTTGATCACAATTACCTGTTAAGTGTTAAACCTACATAACAATTATTATGCACAAGAATGCACCCTGGGTGAATGGTCATTGTGAGGTACAGTAGCGACATTAGTTAATACAGTATTTTAAATGTTGATTGACTATTTAATTTTCAATATTATAGTTTTGTGATGTGATCGAAAATGGTTGAAATTGATAGTGTTTTTATAAACTGCTTATAACTTCTAACTGCTGCTAACTAAAAAGTGCAACTAAAAAGAAAATTAAGTAGATTATAGACGTGTGCAAAACGCAATGAACCAATCACTGAACTACGTATCTAATACATTTCAATCACTTCATAAAGTCCCACGACAAAACGTATGACACTGCCTTTTCTTAAAAGAAGCCGCCTCCACACTAACCAACCAAAGCCCACATTATAAGTAAAAGTCGAAATAACAAATAGCGACATCCATTGAGGTACACTACGAGCATTTAATAATAACTGAATCGATCTCACACCGGCCTGATTAATATACCCTTTGATTTGTAGCCCGATTTGACTCGATTTCTCGTTATTTATGTGACGTGGGTGGACGTCAATTGTCCAAAGTTGGTACGGTATTGACAAGTATGGAGAAATTAATGTTTATTCTTTGATCTTGAGTTTGAAATACAAAGGTAAGATGTAAACGGATAAAACCGTATGAGCTATTCTTGCCTGATTTAATAAATAATATTGTATACCTATGTTCTATTTAATACAATTTTTTATCAAAATTATGCAGTTTATCTCTTAGGACTTATAGGCTTGTTATTCTTGAGAGACACAGACTACTATTATGGAAAAAAAATAGTCTATGTCTCTCAGGAATTACAATCTTTCTTATAGTTAAATAATTTCTAAATCGGTTAAATATTCATATACCTACCTAAAATAGTCATAATATAATATTATCTCTAAAGTGTATTATATTCAGGTGTATCTGCACAGTTTCTAACTCTATGCTCCTAGGAATTCCATATAAAATACACAATAGGACAATGTCCGCCCTGAATATTGAACATTGGTCTCCTAGTGATACTGTCAAGTCTATCCTACTACATTATATACATATTCTATTAGATTCCTATAGATAACACCGCTGATTCTTTAATAATAAGAACAATAAATTTATTAATTAATCTTTTTTTATTTATTTCCCACTGATTTAACAATAATTGAAATTAAACAAGGATCCTTAAAATATTATATATATCCATAAGCCACAGAAGTTACTTCCTACGATTGCTTTGCTAAAAAATAAGAAGAATGTTTATCTTAGAATTTTCATCATGCTTCTCTATATTATAAAGAGGAGTTTTTTTTATATTTTATTTGTTGCTATTGAAAAGCTCGAATGAACACATTTTGATCTAATATATATGTATAATATAAAGGCGAAAGTTTGCATGGATGTATGGATGTTTGTTACTCTTTCACGTAAATACTCAGAACCAATTACAATGAGATTTAGCACACATATAGAGGGTAACTTGGATTAACACATAGGATAGTTTTTATCCCGGAAATCCCACGGGAACGGGAACTATGCGGGTTTTCCTTTGCAAACGCGGGCGAAGCCGCGGGCGGAAATCTAGTACTATCTATATTTTTGAGTTTTGACTCAGTTCAACTAATAAAGAATTAAATTTATAGATCAATATACCAATCGACTAGGTAATAATTTTTATAGGCGTTTTATGTTAATGCCAACATGTTATGGCCAAATCTATCGTATTTTTACAGAACTATAAAAAAACTTAATTCATTCTTTTTCGATAAGATAATTGTTTCTCGATAGAAATACATTAAAGAATATTATAATTTGCAATTCGATTAGCTAGAAACAAAGATATTTAAGCCGTTTGATATTTCAAGTGTCGATGTTTATATTAAACTGCTGAACAATTTAAGATAAATTTTGTCGATCAGACAGATCATGGGACTAAAATAAACAACTAATACTGATGACATTGACAACAGTTCTTATTAATAATAAACTCTTTAAATATTTTAATTCCAGATAAAATACCATAATAATTATAATACTACAATTCATAACCAAAACCCAATATAATAAGTAAATTGAACCCTATTCTATTGTTATAAAACTCAAAATTAATTAAACAAATTAACATCATATCTCACCATCGGAATCCCTTAAATCATCCCAATAAAGCAATTAAATTAATACCCACTAAATCACGTAAAAAAACAGAAATTTCAAAGTAACATCAAATTAGTCTCAGCATTTTGATATGCATAAAAAACAATAATCTTAATAGACAAATAGGGGAATAACATGGACCCATAAATAACCTTTTATCGGACATAATTTAGAAACCTCTCGATTTTGGACTCATAAATAACAGATTTTTACATTTGAAAGAAACAAAAAGGAGTTTTAATACGCCGTATCAGGAATAAATCAATCGGTACCGGACAATTCTTCTTAGGTGGTAAATCTTTTTAAAACAATCTACACCCGAAATTCAACTTCATTGTTCAACACTTAAAGTCCAAATTCATTTGCAGTGCTCTCATAAGCTTTTAGTCAAGATTGTACAGTATTTAAAACTTTATTCTACAGAGATAAGGTGTAAATTAGATTGTTATATAATTGGCCATATAAATCAATTTCATCTGATATCCAACTATTGATACAGAGGTGTTGTGAATGCGTCACGCCGGGTTTTGATATTAGTGTTTTCAATACACGTACTTAGTGTTTCATATTTTTTATATAGTTTTTTTTTGAGATTTTTATATTTTTAGAGTGATTTTTAAAAGTAAGAAAGTACTTATGTAATAACATGCAAAGCTTTTGCTCCTATCTTTGGTCGTGAATTATACTAACAACTAACGAAAGTAAAATTAGTTAAAGATGTAATTGTAAAAGTAATTTTATAAAAACTGAACAGAACTTTGAAATCTAGAGCTATTTGAACTTTGATTAAACGTAAAAATCTATATATGGCTCTTATAGATTCCGGTGTTCTGATAATTATAAATTCTGAGCCGATATTAATAAAATCTAATCAATATTCGTAGGAGAAACATGTCTAGAATCGCATCACGAATTTCTGAGACACGCGCGAACATACTTACCGAAAACTTTAAATCAAGCAAAATATAGAGCTTATTTCTCTACTAGAGTTCCGCCCCGGCTTCGCCCGTGGTATATATTTCGCAATAAAAGGTAGCCTATGTCCTTTCTCGGGTATCAAAATATCTTCATACCAAATTTCATGCAAATTGGTTCAGTAGTTTAGGTGTGATTGAGTAACAGACAGACAAATAGAGTTACTTTCGCATTTATAATATTAGTATGGATTCTCATGTTATATTGATACTATAGTTAGAAAGAAAATATATACCAATTTTCTATTAGAATCTAATCTATTAAAAGTATCATCTAATAATTAGATGATACTTTTAATATTCAGAACCAAACGTAAAAAATAAAATATATATCAAACTAGATGATATTTTCATCAAGGTTTCTGTTTGATCAAAAACATAATATAGGGACAGAGAAAGCGACTTTGCTTTATACTATGTAGTGATACAAACTTCTTTTTTAACTCATTCTTTTCAATGTTACAATATCAGAACTATACGCTACAAAAACTGTACTATTTTTAACCAATAGTCAAACATAATACAGGATGTGTAAGCGTGTTAACACGAGTGACTAATACAATTATTTAGAAGGGACATCGGCTCGAGCATCCTTATTACGGCAGCGTAATGGCGTGTTGATTATTAATTAAAAATAATTACGATTACGACCATATTCAATGACTGGTGTTATATCTATTAACGGTGTAGTGATGTGCGGGTGTTGTCGATATTTTTTTGGGGTCAGTTTGAACATTTTTACAGTATATGGCTCTGATTAGATTGAAGTGTTAGGCTTTCTAAAAAATGTGACTTGAAAGTTCGATTCATGAAATATTCAGATTACATTACGTGGTAAAATAGTGAGATTTAATATAAATATTTTGAATTATTGCTTTAAAGTCCATTTTCATAACATGTTTTATATATTAGCAGCTTGAATGCTTTTTGATCTCCGAAAACTATGCTCTAATAAAAATCCTCCAAAGTAATAGGAAGTTCAAGTTATTAATATCATACCTACTTATCATTAAACAAATTTTGAATGAAAATTATTACAACGTGTCCATTTACACAAAAACTATCGACCTTCGAAATCAATCGTCAATCTATCGACATGTGCACATCACTAGACACAGTTCTAATTAAGGCATCGACCGTGCACATTGATGTTTTTAATCAAGCATAATACTTTGTACATATGCGCCTGCGCTTCTGAACTTTAATAAAAAATCTTTTAATCTCGCCATAAAAAGACTTGAAAGAATTGTTTTAATGTACTGTAACAATAAATGTTTATTTTCATGCGTTTGTATGATGTACGACTGTTTTTGATTTATGTATTATTTTGTTTTGGTTTTAGCGTTGCGTTACTCTGTTGAAGTTTCCTATCATTTAGATTTATATTAATAAGCGTAGGCTCGTCTTGTATTTTACGATGTTTTCTCAACGAACGTTCTAGCATACATTCTTTACCAATCAGGGTTGCTTGGAAGAGATTGCTTTTGAGCAATAAGGCCGCCTTTTATTAGTACGTATGTGCCGTGTGTTTTCATTGTACCTAATTATAGTTTAGCTTATTTATGTTTGATATAGTATGTACAATAAAAAATAATTAAATAAATAAATAAAAACGTATCGGGACAATATCGTATTGTTTTCTCCGTACCTATTTCATTTATATTTTGTCAAATTTATTTCAACGATATTAGTGAGAGTCGTTAGAATAAGGTCCAGTAATCCACCAATCAATTGTAGTAGTTATAATTTTTTACTTGTTATTAATTATTTTATACCAAATTATTTTATAAAGTGGTTAGCTTATCCACCTCAACATTAACATCAAAAGCTCTAGCTCTAACACTTCCTAGTTTTTTAAATTCCTGTATACAACAATAAAACTCAAAAATTTAACCTTAAAACCAAAACAAAAACATTCGCATTACCGACACGTACATCAATGTAACTCTAATTTAGTGATGCGCGGGCGCAGGTACCAATAAAAACGATTAATGTTTATATTTCTGTTCGTTGCGCCGTTAATTCCGATATAACGGCCGATAATAACGATAAATATAATGATACGACCCCGTCGATACGTTTCGGGGATGATCTTAATGTGGATATACCCTGAAATAGCCTTCATACTGAGCAGTGACCTAAATGACAAAAATGAATTTTCTGCTTTTCAATCGTTTTATAGATGTTGGCATCATTGTGGGTATAACCGATATAATCACGTTATAATTCTAGTTACTTCTACTACTTTAAGTTACTTCTTTACTTACGTTACTTCTTCTACTTTAAAGAATTTAATTTTTTTGAATAAGAATTTTATCATTATTAATATGACTATGCTTGATTAAGTTTTTACATTTGTGACCAGATTTATTTTTTCAACGTAGACTAGTAAAGTATGCTTTAGTTTCTTATTGTATTGGAGTACTTAGTTCATGATAGACGCAATCACAAATTGTAAACAATGGGGAACTAAGCATTGTAATAATGAGAATAAATTTAATAATGTCTAAATTACCTTAATAAAAAACTTATGAAGTTCCCTATTAATGTTAATAATAATATGTTAAGTTAGTATAATACTAGCTGTTCCCCGCGGTTTCACCCGCATTGCTCCGCTCCTGATGATCTTAGTGTGATGATAGCCTATAAGCCTGCCTTGATAAATAGGCTATCTAACACTGAAAGAATTTTTCCAATCCGACCAGCAGTTCCCGAGATAAGCGCGTTCAAACAAACAAACAAACTCTTCAGCTTTATAATATTAGTATAGATTAAAAACCGCATCCACAACAATCCAACGGTTCCAAATCTCAGATTACAGCACCAATAACTATAAAACAAATCAATAGCACAACAAAACAATTGTTTGTGATATCTCGATAAATATCGATAAAAAAGTTAACATTAAACGAATTTATTATTCTTATGTTGGCTTTGAAATATGAAAGGTACCGCCGTGTGTTAATTTTAGTAATAAAATATGTAAATTTTATTATTCCATGGATTTTTTTACTTGGAAATCATTTATTTGACACCTATAGTTGTTTTGCAGTGAGATGAAAAATTGGCAAATATTTTTAAATTCTGAAAGAAATTTCTTATGATAACAAGAATAGCTAAATCAGAATTACGTAATTAGTGGAAAGGAAAAAATAGAAGAAAACAAGTGCTATGTACCTACGTCTGTTTGAATTGTTATTTTATGTGCATACGTAGATAATTTCGGCAGTTTCTAACCAATTTCAGATGTTTCTCTATGTTATGTTATAATCCTGTCTAGTCTTGTCCTAGCCTTCTGCCCGCGGCTTCAACCACGTTTTCGAAGAAAAATCCGCATAGTTCATGTTCCCGTAGGATTTCCGGGATAAAACCTATCCTATGTTTTAATCCTAGTTACCTCTATGTGATTAACTTCATTGTAATCGGTTGAGTATTAGCGTGAAAGAGTAACAAACATACACATACATCCATCCTCACAAACATCACATTTATAATATTAGTAGGATATTTACAATCAATATTTTTAGAGCCGATTTTTCAATCCTTGGTTAAAATTTATCCGTCCAATAAAGTATTACACGAACATATTAAAATGTCACCTGTAAACTGTCAAATATTTAGAATACATTTTTGAATACGTTATTCGATGAATAAGTTTTAACCTAGGATTGAAAAATCAGCCCTTAAACATCATAACATCCAAAACAGAATAAAATTATACAAACCGAGCCAGACGCTAAGATCTCTCCCCTACCAATAAATCGCTAGTCTGGACACCCTTTAATGGCTGCTTTTTGTTCCCTACTATCTTAATCTCAAGTAAATACTGAGAATAAATTAACATTTCCTAACGTTAATGTTTTGTATCGATTCGAAATGTTATCGAAGTTCATTTAACAGCTATTGTAAAATTTTAGTAGTTTAGTAGTATTTTTCTAAGTGCTAATTTCAATCCTTGGTTAAGAGCATAACGTCCAATAAATTATTACGTAATATTATAAAAATGTCGTATAAAATATCAAAAGACGGACAATTCGAACACATTTTCGAAATGGTTATTTACGATATCCTGTGAATAGAACAAAGGATTGAAACAGCCCTGAGTCTAAAAAATTTCTCAACTACCTATTAATATTATAACTACTCTACATTCTCAATTTTCTATTTTTAACAACTCATGCGCATCTATTATCTATAGAAAATAATCTGAAGAGTTTGTTTGCAATCTTAGGAAGTCAGGAACCACGGTTCCGATTTGAAAATTGTTAGATAGTCCATTAATCAATGATCAAGGAACTAAACGTTATTTATGCTAAATATCATCACGCATATTGACCGCCTCCTTGCCCCTTGGTACAGTGGTTGACGTGTGAGCGTAGAGCCGAGGGGTCCTGGCCCCTGAGTTCGATTCCCGGTGGAGACGATGAAAATACAGAAGGCTGATCACCTACTTGTCCCTAAAGAAAATCGATCAGTGAAACAGATGTATGCATATTGCATCTGCCCCTTACCCCACTACGGGGACACGGGTCTTCACTTTTTATATCATACCAATAGGAGCGGAGCAATGCTGGTAAAACCGCGGAGCACAGCTAGTCTCTAATAAGAAAGAAAGAAAGTTCATTCAAGTTTTAACGTAAGCAATTAAAAGTATAAATGTTTATTTAAATGAAGCAATAAACATATCAAATTATTACAAAAAGCGTTATCGATAAACGGTCTTGCATAAAACGCGTAATTGACAGTTTTACAATTTGTCTTCAATACTTAATTAACACTTGAGTGTTTTTAACTTGAGTATCATTCGCACTATTATAATATGTACTACTTTGGATTGTTTCTTTTTATAAGCTTTTGAGCCGATTCAATCGATATCGATATTATAGTAACGTTTAAAAATTAAATTAAATTATCAGTATAATAGTTGATTTTCAGCACCGCTCTAACTAATTAAGAAAGAATATCGTGAGAAAAACCTTTACCTCATCTACCACATTTACCAAGTGGCCTAATATATATATGTTATTGGTAAATTTCTTTGTAATATAAAAATTTGCAACGTTCACGCCATTCCATTCTGAGACTTACCTTATATATAAAAATATATAATTATATTATACCAGCTGGCCCGGCGAACTTTGTCGCCCAGTCAATGAATGTCGTGTTACCTTATTGGGCTTGGAACTAATTTAGGCTTTGATGAACGGAACACAATGAGTATTTTCTGGTGTTTTTCGCACTATTTGGGATAGATCATTTTATCCCGAATAGTGCGAAAACTTACGATTCCACTCGCCTACAGAGTTCACACACTAAGTTCACATTCTATAAATTGCAATCTATCTAGCCTACACTTCCAAAATTAAGCAGCATAATAACCAATAGGACAAACAATTATTAATAGATTTGACCCTCAGTCAATTAGCAGTGGCCATAAAGCTACACATCCAGCGATTGTCACATAATTGCGATAGCGACAAAATTTAGTGTTAGAAAGGGTTCAGTAATTATGCCAGGAATTTCATTCCGATTACGAGAAATGGCTTTTTGCCTGTGGGTACCGAATTTATGGGACGGAAGAGCACGTGGCCCCATTTACATTTTCTACAAGTATGGGATCGTCGATGGTGTATGCTGCTCGATGGATATTGAAGAAACAGGGAAGTATGTATAGTGCATAGTGCGTAGGAAGTATTTAGTAATTCGTGTACTATAGCACTGTAGCTGTATGAGATAGCACTGTATGACATGGTAGAAGGGTGGTAAGTATGCAAATTGTTTAACAATTGAATTGTGAATATAACAAATTTGATATATTTACGACTTCAGTATTCATAGTTTTTCTACTTACGTAATACCTACCTGAATAAAAATAAGCATATACCTAATCAAGTAAAATATTGGTAATAATATATTTCTGCATTAAATCTTTCTTGTTTACTTATACGGAGGAATAGAACAAGATAGGATGAAACAAATCTTTATTATTGTTGACTATACTCTACTTCTTCTATAGTTTTATTCTTATTTATCAAGGTTTACTACCAACTTCAACACCTATCGATACCATATAAGACCAACAATCGATACCTCAAAACCAG
Source organism: Colias croceus (assembly GCF_905220415.1). Lineage (NCBI taxonomy): Eukaryota > Metazoa > Arthropoda > Insecta > Lepidoptera > Pieridae > Colias > Colias croceus. Next base: position 1,357,452 of record NC_059555.1, read on the forward strand.
TTAAAACAGAGCAGACGCATAAATCCTGCCCCCTGCCCCACGGGGGCACACTGCTTTTCCATTACCAAACATCTTGGGGCAATAACTTACCATTCCTTGACTGTTAATTGCCAATAGGATTTCAGAGGGTTTCGGGAAGTCATTAAGGGTTATAATTCTAGTAATAAACACCTTACGATAAATATCAACCCCTTTCTTTGGGGGACGATTACTGGATACATATGGATGCAGGAGACGCTGATATTGTGAGAGCAGTGAGAGCAATGTCGGTATTGTGTTTGTTTCGTGCTATTTAAATATAAAGGCTACTCGCCTGATTTTAAAACTTTTTTAGAGTTAAAAAGTTACAACTTTACCAAATAACATAGGTTTTGAAGATAAACTTTTTAAAAAAAATTGTAAAATTTCTAGGTGCGGCGTCATGGAAATACCGTCACGTCATCGAATAAGGCGACAATTTTGTTATCTTTGAATTTTGCCAAAGAAGTTTCACTTCTGACACGCGGGCTCGGCACATACGCTCCTTTTTATTGCAGGTTAAACCACGCGAAGCGCCTAGTCATTCATGTAAGTTCTAAAATAGTAGGTATAAAGTGGTCTAAGTTGTGTTGTAATGACCATCTCGTATCAAGATTTAGTCGAGTAACAGTCACTATAGAAGAGCTTAATCGCACTTTTTAAAATATACCTAATTAATAGATACAAAATAGATTAAATTGCTTCTGGCAGGAAAGAGGGCTCCTCACCAATACTTTCCTAAGTATAGTAAATCGATTGGTTGTAAGATCGACAAATTAGATTTGACCTATCTGGATATTCTACTATGTACATAAGTTTAAAGACCAAAAATATAGGCCTCATAAATACGAAACTGTATTTCATTTTTAAAATAATTAATATTGTAAGTAAATCAATACACTAAAAACACGGTTTAATATACACATTAAATTATTGTATTGTCGTCGAACTTTCGTTTTAAGCGGGTCAAAAACGAGCCAGAAGGAGTCGGTTACATAAAGCGTGTTAATAAAGCCCACAAATCTAGATCTCTTAACCCTCTAAATTCTTATATGTATCACAAACACATTCCAACCATTTCAAATAAAAATAGTTTCAAATAATTAACGGTAGCCTCATAAATATTAATTAGAATTGAGTTCTCAAATACAAAAAATGTCGTATAAAGTCATAAAACATCGATTTTACGATTTTTAAAACTATATTTAATCGAACATCGATTTTATCTATTTGTAGAAATCGTAAAACTTGGAATTTGATCGATATGAAATCATTAACTTCAGGATATTGGTAGAGCTGTATTATAGGATTTTGTGTTTGTTAATAAAATAGTGATTAATTTATTGATACTTATTTCTATTTGTTTTATGAAAACTGAATTTAAATTTAGACATCTAATACAATATATCGGGATGTTAAACTTTCTCAATATGTCTATCTGTTAATTCTTTACACCTCTATTTACAAACCCCGATCAATTTTAATGTATAGATAGAATAACCTCGAATAAGACTATTTTTTTAGTGATTTCGCGTGATACTGTTAATATTATTATAAACAGGATAGATAATTATTGTTATTCTTAATATCCGAATATAGAACCTATCACCACTTTATATTTCCCTTACATACTTGAACTATCAACCTTTGAAACCTTAATATCAGACGACTAATTTCGAAAGTGACATGTGCCATCAAACCTCATATTAGAAAGTAAAATTTATGTCAAAACCAACAATTATTTATGACACGTTATTGCTTGTTATGACCGCCATAATATTATCTTTACTACATCATATACGGTAGCCTCAAAAACATTAAAAAACTCATAGTTTCCGAGTACAACCCTTGCGTGAAGAAATGTTTAGAAAATCGATTATTATCGTCCTACACTTAGATAAAGACATAAAATTTTATTGTTCGTCGAACGGACGACGAGATTTTTAATGTTTCAACCAAAAAACTGGTTACTGATTCGATAAAAATCGGTAAAAAATCCGATGCACGTATGTTCCGGGAATCGACCTCGTATTGAATATTAAAGCCCATATACACCATTCCTTATTGCTTTCATGATTCAGTTTGATTGTGATTGAATTATAGAGGTGCTCTAATGAGTTCGGTGCTTAAAATCAAACACACTATGTACTGTTTTTATTATTCATACTTATCTTAATAATGACCGTTCGATTTAATTATTTAAAGTAAGTGTAAAATGTGTATTTTATTTGGTGCAAGTAATATATTTTACGAGATTTACGCGGGTTTGATAATAATGTGTTGAAAGTATTATAACGCGTAATTAAGAAATGATAATGAGAGCAATGAATACAGTAAATGAGAAAACAATACTCACATCGATATTGGAATCAGTTTTACATAACACTGCGGGAAACTGAGAATTATTTACTAATCTATCATATTTTAAAATATTAGTAATGATTATTATAGTAGTCCTAATGAGAGTTATATCAACAGTATTGAGTATCTTCCTCCGATTGGTTTACCTACTTGCGCACCCGTAAGCATATCCTAAATAACAGAGATTAGAAACCATTTTTATGAATATTTTCTTCCTTGCCTTTAATTTATATTATCTTTTTTCCTATCTATATTTATTAATATAGTATAATTTATTTTTTACAGTTTCGGGTATTTATACTGTATCTGCCACGTAAAAACAAGACAAGAGCTAATTATTCATAACCAAAATACAGAGCATTTTAAGCCTTCGCTCGATTAATTTAAAGGTGATATTTCTTCAAAGTTTGACATAAATAAAGTATACGATAACATGGGTAATGGGTATTTATTCAAAACTAGCTTTACTCCGCGGTTTTACCTGCAGTGCTCCGCTCCTGTTGGTCTTAGCTTGATAATATATAGCCAATAACCTTCATCGATAAATAGGCTATCTAACAAGAATTTTACAAATCGGACCAGAAGTTTCTGTGATTAACGCGTTCAAACAAATAAACTCTTCAGCTTTATCCTACTAATATTATAAATGCGAAAGTTTGTATGGATGTATGGATGTTTGTTACTCTTTCACGTAAAAACTACTGAACCGATTACAATGAAATTTAGCACACATATAAAGGGTAACTTGGATTAACACATAGGATAGTTTTTATCCCGGAAATCCCACGGGAACGGGAACTATGCGAGTTTTCCTTTACTAACGCGGGCGAGGCCGCGGGCGGAAATCTAGTAACTTATAATATTAGTATAGATATCAACAAAACTACGAACAAGTTTCACGTATGCTAATTATATTATGAAGTGTCGATAAATATAATTATTAATAAAGATGGAGATAACATGTGAATGTCAGAAGTGAAATAACGTAAATCTTGGACATATTTATATTGCATAAATGTATTATAAATATAACTACTTCTTAGAAGATGAAGCGGTGACTAAGTTTGGACAGTCAGGTGGAAAAACTATGGATAAAATTTATTATTTACTATGTGTAATTTTTATGCTTTGGCATTGTAAATGTCATGCTTTATACTCACTCGATTTTTTGTTATTTAAAATGTTACAGACAAATGTAACATATGTAATGAAAAATACAAAAACTTATGTGAGTATTATGTATGCCACGTAAAGTTATTATTATTGAAGGCTTTTCTCTGTGTCTGTACATCACGCTCACATGTCCACTTTTAAGATGCCGAAGCTGATAAGGCAGTTACGGCCGTACGTTCGCTGTGAAATTGTCACCGTTTACAAATCACTACACAGAATCTATTTATTTGTACCGCTACTGTACAATATGGGATCATTTTAGTACAAAGAACGTGATAATAAAACGTTTGGAACAATAAAAAATAGAGATCAAAAATCCTCAGTGGGGTTAATTTATACAATGAAGGAAAATTTTGAATTTTTTGTCCGCCATGATGTTTACGCAGTTGTAACAGTTGACAAAAAAATATAAAAATAATTTGCTTTTTTAGCTCTACGTTTTTTTCTTTATATTTTTTTTTTATTTAAACTGGTTAGCAATTTTATTCTTCCAGTGAAGAACGTATTTAATACCAACCAGATACAGCCCTGCATAATGTTCGTCCAAGCTCCATCTTGTTGGCTAGAATTTATAAACTAAAAAAGAGCGTGTGTGTCGAACACATAATATTATGTCAGTAGTGAAACTTTGGCAAGATTTAAAGATACCAAAATCGTCGCCTTACTCCATGACGTGACGGTATTGTCATGACGCGACCTTGAAATTTTACTCTCAATAAGGAAGTTTCACTTCAATTACATACTATTGTTAAGTACCCTTAAATTCAATAACACATTTTCAAGCTTCGCGGGCACCCATCCAACGCTGCACCACGCCGAACGCAGCTTACCCCATGAGCGTGGGTACGACGTTTAGCAATAACCACCATTTGCAATCATGGCGATGGTATCAAGAGTGCGCCGACGGTTACGTAAAAATTACGATTACCGTAATGAAATAGTGAACTAGATGTATGGTGCTGGATGTGGCTTATATATCTATATGTTAATTATTATCATCATCACTTTGACTAGAAATGTGTACTGGCATTCTATGAGGATTTAGGCTATAGTCCACATTTGTAATTTTTTTTGTAATACTCGAAAATTAACAATATGTTCGACAATCAATATGGAAGAAGCACATTGCAAATATTGTCCAGTTATAATGAAGTTTTTAGAAAGATTTTATCAAACGTGTTGTTTGTGTTAGAAACTATAATAAATATTGAACAAATATGTATCTTCAAATTAAAAAATTTAAAATCTTTCCAATTTTTACTCACCAGCGTATAATTAAATACCTACTACCGAAACATCATTATATTGTTTCTCTCAGTCACAGACTTTCTTCAAATAGATGTGGGTATCAGTATTTAAACATATCCGTTCAAATGGAGCGTTCAGAAGAGACAGAGCTATTACCTTATTATATAATTATAATTACAATTTATACATTATGGTATGATTTTAATCTGTCAACGTGTCACATCCAGTCGCTATATATCGTAGATTCAACAACCAGTGGCTTAAAATAATTACAGAAGGCTTCTATCATTACTGGCGACGATTAGTTTCGAGATAGATTCGCTTCTCTGAACGTACGTACTTTAATAAAAATTATATTAAATAATGGCTCCATGTTTGTGCAACAATAGTGTTTTTATTCCAATTGACTTTCGACTCTATGCAGTTGACATAGAGATGATCTTGCGGGTACATTTTGAGTAGGATATCGTCAATTATTTGTAATTAAGTTACATAGTGTCATTGTTTATATGTAATAGTATATGTAATTGCTATAAATAACTGGATGGGAGATCATTTGATAAATGTAATAATGATTTATCTTTTCCAGGTGCAAAGATTAAAACTATAATAGTAGATATTTATATATAAGTTTTCCTAACAATAATTGAAAACATGTGACAGTCAGTCAGCGTGTTATGATATTAAAACCTCAAGAGGAGTTTTGTGGCCCTGCAGTGGAAAAATTAGTAAGGATAGATATATACTTATTGAAGAATTGCAAATGAAACAAAATGGCATTGTAACAATATCTTTCCTTTAATGTGTTTAAAGATAAAATGACATAATTATAATCTATACTAATATTATAAAGATGAAGAGTTTGTTTGATTGTTTGTTTTTTTGAACGCGCTAATCTCGAGAACTACTGATCCGATTTAAAAAATTATTTCGGTGTTAGATAGCTGATTTATCGAGGAAGGTTGTAGGCTATATATCATCACGGTACAACCAAGAGAAGTGGAGCCTCGGGGGTGAAACCGCGCGGAGCAGCTAGTATCTAAATATTCGGGTATTTATAAGTCATCGTAGAATAGTAAGAAGCTCTCTGATGACTTCAATTTCATATTATTCAATGAATAAATAGGTTCTATCTGTAAAGTTATTTGCCCCGGCTTCGTCTAGGTTGACTCCAAATAGAAAAATAACCTATTTTGTTCCATAAAGATGGGACTATCCAATAGTTAAAGTATATCAAAGTCGCTAGAGCATTGAATTTTATCATTACACTAGCTACTCCGCGCGGTTTCACCCCCGTGGCTCCACCCCTGTTGGTCGTAGCGTGATGACATATAGCCTATAATCTTCCTCGATAAATGGGCTATCTAACACCGAAAAATTTTTCAAATCGGACCAGTAGTTCCCGAGATTAGCGCGTTCAAACAAACAAACAAACAAACTCTTCAGTTTTATAATATTAGTATATAGATCTAAAAACTGATCAATATACAAAAAACACATTTTACCACCAAAATGCCAGTTCGAACACTAATTAAGTACTGCGGTAACAATTCGATGGTACTGATGCCTATCTCCCCCTTTGGGAGACGGTGCGTGACCAAAAGTGGTGATACACAGCGTTATTGATAGACCGGGAATAAATAAAACTTAAAACTTGGGGTTTAGAATTTTATTGTTATAGGATACATACTAGTTTAATTCTGATAGGATTGACTAAGGATAGAAAGAAAATATATTATATGCAATATGAAGTCTATGTGACACAGGAGTAATGAAGCTTTTAAAGTGTGAAAGAATTTTCAAAATCGGTTCAGTATTTTTGGAGCTTCTTGAATACAAACTTCATCAGTGTAACTAAACATGCAATTTTCTCGTTCCAAAGGTATTCATCTATTTTTATGCCAAACTTATCAAGCAGTTAATGATATAACATGCGTAATAAACAGACAGACGGATATCCAATAATTTTTATTAATAGGAGGAAATGTAACAATGCCAACATAACACACTGTTTACATATTTGTATAAAAGATACTTTCAATATTACAAAATAATTTAGACCCGACGATAACATCCGATTTTATCTCAGAAGATTAAGCAATCGTTGAACAATGCCCGTCGCGATGTCGTGACGATGTCGTGACGGTGTCGTTACGCAAACCGATTGTTATTTTGACAATGGCTCGATTATATATTTTTATTCACCTACTTATTATTTGCAAAGATATGTCTGTCGAACATGTATTTACTACTGTTTCCTTTGAAGACAAAACCACGAGCAAGAGCTAGTATTTCTATATCTTTTGTTTTACTTTGGTGCATACAAGCTACAACACTGCAAAGTTTCATCAAAATCTGTTCAGTAATTTTTGCATAATGTCGTATCAAACATACATACATCTTCAAAAACTTACGCACTTAAAATAATATCCATATTTCTAAGTAACGTTTCAATACTTTCTTATAACGTTAACTTAACTTGGGGCTAAGTTATCACAGTTCTAAATTTAACTCTAAGTCTAGATTTATATCATTTTAGTCTAGACCAGTAGACCGCAACAGGTAGCCAACGGAATGTAGCGCCAAATTTTATAAAAAGCTCTTTAAACTCTATTAAAATTTAACTGGCCAAATGTAATTGAAAATATCTTTTTTTTTAAAGTTATCAAAATATCTGAGCAAAAAAAGTAACGTAAAGACATAATTTTTGCATTATAATATGGAATTGAATATCGTTATGTACTGATGTTTCAAAATAAATACTGCTAAGAATTGATTTTAGATAGCTCTGGAAAATGATTATGTAATAAATGGATTTTCCTAACATATTCACTTAATAAAGAATAAAGTACATTATACATTAATTTCCCAAAATCAAAAATAAAATCACAACAGTTCCGAATATTCAATGTAACGTAAACAGTCGAACAAAAGCAATTAAGGTGGTATACATACGTCATTGAATACAAAACAGGGCATCAATCAAATCGACGCGAACCCTATTATCACTATACAAAGGTATTCGAATCCGTGAAGCGAAACCATGTAATAGTAATATGTGTATGTTCTATGGAAAAACTGATTTTTGACGATGAAGGTAAGAAGGTTCTTCTCCATAGACACTGCTTTCCGAATTGGTGGTAAATGTAAAAAAATATTTTTATTTATTTTATTTTATTTTATTCATAAAAGGTACCTTACAGCTGTTGATAAGATAAATTATACTAATTACATATAAAAACGCCAATTACAAGGCACACCGATAATAGTAAAATTGTGTGACAAAAAACGGCAAATTACAAAGGTACAATAATTGTTTTCTTTTACTTTAACAAACTTAACTTAACTTTAACAAAAAAATTCTTGATGAAACACAAAACATAAATGAATTAAATGTGACTTCTCGTGAACAAGCAATATCAACAATATAACATTAAAGCCGAGAAAAACAGAAATGAAATTGAGCCTGTTATGGTAGGTGACAATGTGAGAGAATGAGTGGACATGTAAATGAGTGTGTGTGTTAGGGTCTGCGTGTGTGTGTGTGTGTGTGTGTGTGTGAGTGTGTGTGTGTGTATTACTTATTTAAGTTATTTATAATCTGAAGAATTGCACTTTTAAATCTAGGGCGTGATAAACAAAATATATCAGCTGAGCAAAATTTATTATTATATACTTCAGGGAGTCTGAAATATGGAGAATTTTTGAGATATATGAATATGTAATGAAGATTCAATAGTGCTTATAGAAAAAATAAGTCTAAAAGAATAAATAAATGTTTGAGTTTGAAGGATTTGGTGTGTATCTTTTAAATTCTTAAAATATATCCATTTCTCTTAGGAAAAATTTTCTGCTTGAATTTTGAAACTGATTTAGGGGCTTTTGAGGTTATTTTTTGATATTACAAACATTCAAGTAATCAAAATACGACCAATAGGTACTTAATTTGTTAAATAAGAATATATTGAGAAATTTCTTGCAGTTATTTAGTTTTGAAATTAATTATTGTCAGTACAATAGGAAAGCGCTTGGCCACAATCTCGCCTGATGGTAAGCTGAGATGTGGCCTAAGATGGAGGTTGTTAAATATATAGTTTTCTCGGCACAGTGATGTGCTTATTATCACACTTTAACTACTTACTATTAAGAAGTTTAATGCATTAATACCACATTACATTATAATATTATGTTCACAAAAACGTTCTGAATATTATGACGAACCGATTCAACAATAATTTCCCGCTATAAACATTTAATAAAATCAAATCTCGATGTATTTGCGTACATTTCAATAGGCACGGTTGGTCGACCCTCAATAATTGTCAACCTGATTGACATGGGCCGATGTTCTTTGTAATGTATCGAGATATACTAGCTTTGTGAATGGCGAACAAAGTATATAATATTATGAAGAAAAGTAGGCAGTAAAACGTTGTCTAAGGAAAATCAATTAAAATTGAACCTACATGTTACTCTACAAATATTGCTCTATCATACTCTGAAAGTCCTAACAAAATCGGTTCAGCTATAACTGCTAAGATAAGGTGTACAGCCTGCCATCTAAATTTAAAATTTAGTACTTTTGAAGTTTAGTATAAATATTGTTTGGTTTGTGAATAAATGAGTAAACTGTTACAAAAATAAAAAATAATAATTGGGCTAGCTGGTGATCACTTATTTCATTCTTTAATCTTTTGCCTGCTTGTACCACGATAAACTTCAATATATTTATATAAATTGGTAGAGCAGTTTTGCATTTTGACTTAAATTTTAACAAAACAATGAAACATCAGTATTATAATAAAATTAATCTTGTCTTATTTTTAAGAATCTGTGTAAAAAATGTATTCCCCGCTCTTGCATACCGTGTGTCCACAAACCAAGCATGCGTGGGTAACCACTGTATCCCAAATTGTTTAAAAATTCTAACCGTGCCCCTAATGGGGCCCATTTGTATTCCTATTGTGGTCCGATTGACCCGCTTGGTGTTAATACTGTATACAATCAATGTTTTATTGGTTGTAAATCATGTTTAAACTACAGTGACTATTTTATACGATAATTTTAAAGTACGTAGAGTAAAAGTGTATAAAAAGATTATCATTACAATAAAAAATAACAGTATTAAAAATAGTTTATTTCGTTTCAAAATTTTACAAGATAAGGTGTAGTAGCCCCTTCCTAGTAAGTTTAAGAGAAAACCTGTGTTAGGAGGACCCCATGAGGACCCACTTAGTCGTTATAGTCATTCTCTTCTTCAGGTTATGTTTGTTTCCACTGCAGTGATCATTCCACTCAGGGTATAGGTTTGAAATTCAGTACGCTGGCCAAGTTACGGTTGGTAGATGTCATCTAAAATATGCTAGCTTTTTAAACGTGATATAATATTAGGTACGCAAGTAGGAAGAAATCTGAAACAACACACATATTAGAAATACAATAGTTGGTAGATCTCTTAACTAATAATAAGTATTTTTACCCAGTGTTATTATCAATTAATTTTTACATATGTATTGAGTAGTCATCTCCCAAAAAGTAAATTTCAATTTCAATCCTTGTTAACAAAACGACCTTAAATTATACATCAATATCCAACATTAAATTATACATCAATATCCATCATGTCTGCTAAAACAAACAGAAAAACACGCAAGAAGTTGCCGCAACTCCACTTTCCGTGCTTATAAAATTTCGTTATGCAAATCCACACAATAGATCAATTTCCCTCTGATTAAAATACAACGTGACACAATAATACGGCACGATATTAGAAATGACGTTTTTTCTCAATAGAATCCAATAAAGAGTCTTTGTAAAAACCTTAGACTGTATATCACACCGGTGCGAATTTCTGAATATTCAGGAATAGTAAGAAACTTTGAAACTTCTATAGTAAAATACTGGCTATGTCTTGTGTGATCAGGTTTATAGCTAGTTGAGGCGAACGTCGAGCTTAAATTGTATTGTGTTATGTATGTATTAGTACTAAATAAACTATTTTTATTGAAGTTATACTTCTTTTGGCGCGATGGAGAAAAATGATGAGAGTGAATTTTAAGATGCGCGCGCACACCGACACCTAAATTTAACAGCATGAAGGTGGTATGAAAATTGATAACTATGTTCAAGTTGTATATTCTAGTATTTTTTCCATACGCCAAAGAAGTATAACTTCTAACGCGTGTACATAAGTACACACACTCTTTTTTATTTATTTATTATCTGAATTACAACGACCGCGACGTATAGATTTGATACGTGTGTTTAATGAATGAACAGCTCCTCAAGTAAAGTATTTACTTATAAACGGAAATAGGAGAGTGATATAATATTGAATTTGATTATTTTACATGAAATAGTTTGTGCTCTATTAGATATCTGCTACCTAGGGCTTATCTCAATTGATATTGGCTTATCTAATCCTATCCTACTAATATTATAAATGCGAAAGTTTGTGACAATGTGTGTGTATGTCTTTGTTACTCTTTCACGCAAATACTACTGAACCGATTACAATGAAATTTAGCACACATATAGAGGGTAACTTGGATTAACACATGGGATAGGTTTTATCTCGGAAATCCCATGGGAACGGGAACTATGTGGGTTTTCCTTTGAAAACGCGGGCGAAGCTGCGGCCGGGAATCTGGCCGGCTTTTTGTCTGTTAGTTTTATATATTGAGTAGTTTTAAATTAAATATGTTATGTACGTTCTTACCTAGCTTTCGACACGACATAAACTATTTTTATACTTAAACACGCACAAGCGATCGAAGTTAATGGACCGAACAATTTCCGCCCAGATATCAATTCTGCAGAATACTATTAGAGTAATAAAATTTTCTTAATGCATATCACATTACCTTACATAATGAGGTGAAGTCACATGCAATGTGTTTTTGCGTCGTTTAAATAATTTAAAATGTTAAAAGAGTACTTAAGTATCGTTTTAGTGCCGATAATCACAAAGGAGGTAATATCGATTTTATTTACAATTAAAATTTTACGGTTAATTAATTTTTGTAACGAACTTTAAGTACGTATGTTGTTTATGGTTTCACACGTATTTGCATAAATGTTGTTTGAATACAGATGCTTGTTGTAAAGTGCACATGCTATGTATGCATACTAGCTTCCTGGCCCAGGTTTTACTCGCCGCGTCTATAAGCACATAGTATATATGAGCTCTCGTTGTTATTGTGATTTAGTTATAGTGACATAGGTTACATGTTTATTTTTTATTTTCATCACATCCATATCATAATCACCACTCATAATAATATGTTGGTGTGTCTGTCCGTCTCTATGCATGCTAAAATCTTTAAAACTACGTAACGGATTTAGATGAGTTTTATTTAATAGATAGAGTGATTCAAGAGGAAGGTTTGTAATAAGTACATAATATAATTAGGTTTTAGACAAAGCGAGCGCGAGCGGAAAGCTAGCAAACGATAATTCTTTACATTTACTTTTGTCATTTTGGTCCCAAATACCTATACCTATAAGTGCAAGTTAAAAAAAACTCGTGTTACGCGACGTTGTGATTAAGGCCCATTAAACCGTTTCCATTGTACCTAACGAAACGCAAACGGCAGGAAGGCAGACGTCTAATTTGACGTTTGACATAATTCGGCGCCATTATTACCGAAGATATTGTTCTGTCACACTATCTATTACCATTACATCAGTAGGGTGAATTCGTTTTTAGGAATTTTGAGTTTTTTTTTTTTCATATTTAAGGTATATGATGATATTCATCAATGTTAATAAATTAAACGTCAAAGTGCAGATGATGCATCCAACTATCTTGAATGAAAAAGAGACTGATGCAGACAGAGATTTCGATGTACTGCTCCTGGAGCGCTAATAACTTATCTACACCTTTTAACTCATAATATCATTTATATTCATGAGTATTCTTTTCTCTCGAGTCTCGATCTGATCTTGTAAACTTTGGAAATAAGTGACAATTTTGTGTCACGTCAGACAAAGCGACGTCCAGTTGAAGCCAACTAAAAAAAGAGTTTTATATGCTACATGATAGCCTTGATAGTCTACCATTAAATAAAAAAGAAGCTAACAAACGTAGATACATATTAAGAATTGTTCGGTTCTCTCAACATTTACAAGAATCTTTGTTTACCCGTATAATAAAATAACATAAGCCTTACTGCATTTAAGTAAATTAAAAAACCCTGTATTTCCCAGTACCATGTAAAACAGTTATGTACAAAATAAATTATATCCATTACAGTAAATAATAGTCGAGAAACACTTGATTTTATCTCCACATACATAATTAGTAATTAAGTGACACTTAAGCTACTTCAAGTTAGCGTGAAATGAAGCGGTGAGTATTCGTATATTATTGGTCAATTTAAGTTTTTGATTTAATAAAGATTAGAAATGTTAAAGTTTTGAGTGACAGGCGTGAGAGTTTTTGTGTACCTACCGTTTTTAGTATACTGTGACTTTCAGCAATGACTCATACAGGTGGTTTTCAATGTATTATTTTCTGATTGTAGCTTTCTTTAGAATTTACCAATTAATTGTTTAAACTTGTTAACTTACCTTCTTACTGACTTTAAAGTAAGAAGAATATAAATAATAAAATCAATTTATTAGGTTCACCACATAAAAAACAATAATCAATACAATATATAAGAGAAAGAAAAACGTAAAAACTATAAAAAGTACACTACAATTTATATGTATAAGTTGTAGTTTTTTTTGGGATATTTATCGAGTTGTGAAAAATGTGGCTTCATGACCAAACTTTTAGCTACATAGTTGGGAAAATAACCTGTCAATCCGCTCTTAAAAATACATTAAAAGTTTACTATAATACCGATTGTCTCTTTTGAAGCGAAAATACTTCCTGAAAAACCTGAAATATCGATAGGTTCTCTTCATGCTTCAGTCCCTGAGTTTCCTACTAATATTATAAATGCGAAAGTTTGTGAGAACGGATGTAAGTATGTGTATGTGTATTTGTAACTCATTCACGTAAACCGATTACAATGAAATTTAGCACACATATAGCGGGTAACTTGAATTAACACATTTTTTATCCCAGACATCCCAAAGGAGTAAACTATGCAGATTTTTCTTTGAAAACTTGGGCAAAGCCGCAGGAGGAAAGCTAGTATTAGATAATTGTAAAAAAGTACATTCATTTTTTTGTCCTACATAATATCTATTAAAACCTAATCCAGCACAAACTACTTTACTCGTAAGTAACAATTCAGTCTAGTTAACTATGATCAAATTAGGACCGTTTTACACTATGCATATCAGATTACATGTGTGATGTGACTCATGCCTTATAAACCTGTGTGAAGGACCAATACTATAAGGTCATATGAAAAATATACACGAACGTGGAGGTACAAATTCGTTGAGTATCTTTACTAAATAGGAATTTTTTTTTATAAAAGATGGGAAAAAATAATAGAAACGCAACAATAGCAAGACCGATATTGGTGAAATTTTATGAAACTAGTAGATATAACAAATTATTGATAATTAAGAATTTACCTTCTTTAACGTCGATTTTATTATCCTCTCACAACTTCACGTCGTTAATACTTACCAAATTATATACTTACTCAAACTATGCTATCTATTAGAGAATAAAAAATCAAAATCGATACACCTTTTGGGTTTATCGCGAACCGATATAGATAGACAGATTGTCTTTGAGGTATTTGCTGTGATATATTGGGATAGCCATTATTTTTGCCGAAAATACACCAAAAAACCGCGCAAATACGCAAAAATAATTATCTATATATATTTATTTATTAAATATTATATTTATAGTCGCCTAGTACCCACAACACAAGCCTTAATTGAGCTTACTGTGGGACTAGGTCGATTTGTGTAATAATGTCCTATAATATTTATTTATTTATTTATTAAATACGCAACTACATAGCAAAAACATAACTCTATCACACATGACTCACTATACGAACACTATAAAATAGTGAGTTCCTTTTGAATTGAAGCCAATTTGCATTATAGCCCTGTTCACACAGCGTATCGTGACGCATCGTCTATTTGACCGAATTCCTGGACTCATTGCAACAGGTAAATAGCATTTTTATCTGGATGGGAATCTGAGTGATCAAGGGAAAAAAGTTGTATAATGATTACAGAAGCATTAGTGTTTAGTTAACACTAATGAGTTATGAGCAATACAAGCTTTGAGAGGTCATCAGACATTAAACTACGTATTTTATAGGTGTATAAGTTAGGACATATTATGGCTTAGTTCACGTCAGTTATAAGGTATCCCTTACTCCCTCCCTCTAACTCTATCTAACTCTATCGAGTTAGAGAGGATAGATCGTCTATGTTCTTATAAAGTCTATAATCTATCTTTGCATTAAACTGAATACAATTTAAAGCTGCAGTTAACTTGTAAGAGTGACGAACATACGTCCAAAAACATGCTCACAACCTGACATGGTTATTACATTAGCAAGATATCCATAAGATTTGCTTCAATGATTTGAGCTTGAAGAATACCTATTATTTTTGTATTTTGAAGTTCCATGTCAGGAGAATATGCCTAATAATAACATATTACTTCTTTTCAGATCACCCTGGTCCTACTACTGCGTGAAAAACAAATCACGTTATTCCACGGGAATCGGGACAGAAAACCCTTGATAATTGCTAGATCAGCCACCATACCTTAAAGCAGTATTATTTCCATTTCTTTCTCATGCTGGAAATAATACTGCTATGAGACATCATCCCTCCTAGATTTTTTTACACAAAAACTAAAAACTGCCCAAAACTTGAACACCTTAGGACTTACATAGCCAAGTTCAAGAAACAATTGTCAAAAGGCCACATATAACGGTTCCGCATTAGTGAGCAGTGCGAAGTAATGATCGCTTCCTTTCGTTAAGGATGTTCCACAAATCAGTGGACGGTCGGTTGGTCGTGTTAATGGTGGTCATTAGCGGCAAGGACAAGCGTCTTCACTTGTAACTGTGAGGAGTGAAGGTGAATCGGTTGACATTGGCACTTTGAGCTAAAGAAATCGTTAAACGAAATAATGAAAATTTTGAGAATATAAGAAGTAATTAGTTGAAAGGACAAGTGCGATCATTTCACAGATATGAAAATGGCAAAAGACAATCGAACTAGCTTCAGATTAGCAAGAAGGAGAGGTATTTTTTGCGGTCATTAATACAAGCCTGTTCTCCTGGTCTCTCAAATTTAATTTAATATTAAAGAGCCTTGTTATCATTACTCAGTTTCACAGTATTATTGTATTATCATATTATAGTATTATCGTTTTTAATCTCCAGTAAACTCAAACAAAACTCTACTCTATAAGACACTAAAGGTACAAGTCCGATACGGGCCGCAGACCGCAAACTGCAACCGCAAACTGCAAGCGACAGCACTTGTTTCTATGAACATCTATGAAATTGATTCCAAGCGCGGCGACACTGCTGCCTGCAGACGCGACGCGCAGCGATTCATAGATGTTCATAGAAACAAGTGGTGTCGCTTGCAGTTTGCTGTTGCAATTTGCGGTCTGCGGCCCGTATCGGACTTGTACCTTAAGTTCTCCATTTATTCCACGTTACAACTTTTAAATCTACAGCGATGCCAAAGTCTTAATTTGCTACGTAGGTAGCTATTTTATTTTTATTCTTATTTATTTATTTTGGTCTAAAAATATCAAAATTCACATACACAATTATAAGGTCAATGTAAAAAAACAATTATAGCTAAACACAAAATGCGCAAATAAGTTTAAAAGTATACAATTAATGAAAAACAAAAAAAAATAATTTCGACAAGTGATAACTGCGTTAAAAACAACCGACTTCAAACTTGCACTTGCAAAATTTACAAATACCTACAGACAAAAATGCTCATAAAATAAAAACTACTGGGCCTATCCGAATAAAAATTTTATGGGACCAAATCGACACCATCCCGCATCGAACAAAAAAAGAATCACGTAAATCGGTTCAGAAACCTCGGAGTAATCGGTGTACATACATAAAAAAAAAAAAAAATATACCGGCCGAATTGATAACCTCCTCCTTTTTTTTGAAGTCGGTTAACAATGATAAATTATGTAGGTACTTAATCTATCCTATTCCTTAAAAAGTGAATTAAAAGTTTTGCGTAGCTTGTTGGAATCTACGGCTAGCTATCGTGTTTTCTTTCTACCAACCACCTTAGCTCCCCGCTCTTCAAGGGCTCCAAGCCAATCCTATACCTCCTCCACTTCCTACTTACCTTCTTAACCACAATACGTCATAAATCGAAACCGATCATATCTCCCCATAAAGGAAACTGAACATAGGACATAACACGCGCTACCAACCGTGGAGCCCTCGGAGGGGAATTTCATA
Source organism: Colias croceus (assembly GCF_905220415.1). Taxonomy (NCBI): domain Eukaryota; kingdom Metazoa; phylum Arthropoda; class Insecta; order Lepidoptera; family Pieridae; genus Colias; species Colias croceus. Next base: position 1,374,644 of record NC_059555.1, read on the forward strand.
TTCTATAAGCACCACGGTCTACTGGTCTATCCTTGAGTGATATGTGACGTGTGATTGTTGAGGTTATTGAAAAAAAGGGGAGAAAAAGTTTATGCCATGATTAACAAACATATTTAACACTATTAAGGTATCGAGTTTATCATTTATACGTACATCACTAGCTGTGCCCCACATTGCTCCGCTCCTGTTGGTCTTAGCGTGATGATATATAGCCTTCCTCCGTCCTCGATAAATGGGCTATCTAACACCGAAAGAATTTTTCAAATCGGACCAGTAGTTCCCGAGATTAAAGCGTTCAAACAAACAAACTCTTCAGCTTTATAATATATAGATTGGTAATAAAACTATTAATAGAAGTAGTTACAAAATCTGAAATAGAAATAATAATTTATTAGTCTTGTTTAAGTTACGTCTAGCAGAAATACTATACTGAGTACTTCTTCCTCCAAAATAATTATGGTAAGTTTGTCCTGTCATTCAAATTTATTTTAAGTTTTAACACTAGCTGTGCTCCGCTGTTTTACCCGCAGTGCTCCGGACCAGTAGTTCCTGAGATACCTACAGGACAGCTTTATAATATTAAGTATAGATTAGCCACTTTAATATTGTTTACTGTTGAAAAATTATTAAGTGTATTTTAACAATTAGTAAAGTTACCGTTTCTTTCTCTAATTTCTTACTCCATAAACTTTCTTGCTTCACCACCTTTTCCGGCATATTACAAAATCCTATACCACATTCCAGAATCTACAATACGTAATCCAGAATACATACTTTCTGACTTTGAGCTGAGTTCAATAGTTTTTGTGCGAAAAAACACCAAATACCTTCACGGTTCTTATTAATCTTTTCCATGTAATAATTTCGTATATATGTTAAGTTATGATTTATGTTCGCAGGAAGTAGGATTCAGACATATAACCTTATAATAAATACAATGTTTAAAAGTTCTTGTAATAAGGGGCCTATACAGAACAGGTTTTAATCGGTAACCATTGCTAAAACAAGGCTCCATTAAAAAACAAATCAAATAACTAAAAACGACTCTTCATAAATATGACACAATTTGTTTATTCAAAACTTTATTATTATTATATTTTTTTTTATGTTATGGGGAGGCAAACGAGCGCACGCACTGCCTGGTGGTAAGCAGGTTGCGTCGCCCATAGACCATAACAGAGGTTATGGTTGTTGCCTACCAGAGAGATATTGGAAGGATTAAGGGATTTGGAAGAAATTAGGGAGAAAGGGGCGAGGATGGGAGGGATTAAGGATAGGGGAGGAGAGGATGGGTTGGGGTATGGGTTGGGGATGGGAAGGGATGTGGGCCTCTGGACCCTTACTCACCGTACGGAACGCGACAGTAAACTGTCACTATGGCGCCGATATTCTGTGAGGGTGTGGTACCTTCCCCGGTGCGAGCGTGGCCCAGTTCGTGCCGAAGCATGCTCGACTCCCACTCAAAATATATTAATAATAAATAAACATATAAGTGTTCTTTATAAAAAACATTTGAATAAACTAAATAATTCAACAGCATATCCATTATCCATACTCATCTTCTTTTTACTTGTAAGTTGTAATAGTTTACATAACACTTATAATTAGAAAGATGTCTCAAAAATAATCAGAACGTATTTTAAGCTTACAATAAAGTCCTTTTCCAAATTTCCACTTAAAATATCAAAAACATACAGATAATATACATAATACATATCCAAGAAAGTTTAATATTACTCAAAACCATACGCTCCCTTCAAACAGAAACCGTTTTAACATCTTTCTACACAAGAAACAATGTTCACAAAAAACCCTCCACATATGATCGATCGCTACGTATCAGTAATTATTATTAGCAACTACAATAATTTCATCAAAGACACCGCTAAATAATTATTCAATAATGCATGCATGATTGCACGCAATTATGTTTTACCTAGTATTATGGTAATGATAATTGTACATGATCTACTCGAATGCTTCGGAATACATTGATAGAATGCCATTGTCTCGTTAGCATTTCGCTAAGTTATTTTAGACCTATAGGTAAATTTGTATGTAACTGCCAAGCTGTTAATCTATACTAATATTATAAATGCGAAAGTAACTCTGTCTGTCTGTCTGTTACTCAATCACGCCTTAACTACTGAACCAATTTGCATGAAATTTGGTATAGAGATATTTTGATACCTGAGAAAGGACATAGGCTCCTTATTACGGAAAGCTAGTAGTGTTTATGTCCTTTATAGAGTACTAGCTGTGCCCCGCAGTTTTACCCGCAGTGCTCCGCTCCTGTTGGTCTTAGAGTGATGATATATAGCCTATTGCCTTCCTCGATAAATGGGCTATCTAACACCGGAAGAATTTTTCAAATCGGATCAGTACATTCTGAGATTAGCGCGTTTAGTGAAAAAAACTTTTCGGCTTTATAATATTATTTATATTATAGGTACCTGCTGCTTTTATTGAAAATATTGTAATTTTAATCCGTTTAAGTGAAACCAGAATGGATGTAAAACACGTGTCGATATTTTAAAACTCAATAAGTTAACTGAAGCGTATCTACTAAGTGGTAGCGTGGAATCAATCATGCCTCCACCTTTCTGTTAAATGGTCTGTGACCCCACAGTTTTGGCTTTAACAATATTACAATAGGTGACGGGTTAACGACGCGTGGCCTGTGTGAATTAATTATGGACAGGCAGACAGACAAACCAATGATGCGAGGGGAGTCAGATGTCTTAATTTCTTATTTCTTAGTCCTTGTTATAATGATACATAATACTTAAGTTTAACCAATACCATATGGGTTATATCTCATGAAAGTACTTTTACTTGAAAAAATTTCTACATTCGTTTGGAGACAAGCATGTTTCAAATAGGCACTCGCTGGCATCTGCCAGCCTGTCAGACTGCCTACCAAAAAAAATTGTGTGCGTGTACTAGTGTACACACGTAAGAAGTGAAACTTCTCTATGACCTTATTTTTCAAAAAATATTTTACTGTAACTTTGAGAGATAAGAAAAAGATATCAAAAAAAAATTAATAACTTTTTTTCATAGGGAAAAGGAAAGTTTAGTTCATTTAAAAAAAAGTTTATTCAACAAATATTTAAGACATTTGAGTATAATTTCAAAATTCAATTACATAAAAAATAAGGAATACAGATCTTAGAATACGCTTTTAAATATGTCACAAGATATTGTTAAGTATATACCTATGTAAGTTAACCAACAAGTATATGCTCAAACTTTACACTTGTACATTCGTCACTTAACATAGGTACATATTTATTACAATAAACATCCAGCTTAACCAAATGTCTTAATGCCATTCCCGCCATGTTAATATTCATCCAAAAACAAATATTTTAACAGACGCAAGTGTCATTACACATTTCCACGAATCCAAGAAGTATGAATGTAATGACTGCAATAAAAATAACAGTATTCTGTGAGGACAATAATTATACTACGTCACTACGTAAATTTACACGTTATTAATACTTTACTAAAATCTAGATTTATTCCTGGGAATTTATATGATTTTGACAGATTGAAAAGGGGGTTTATTTCTTATTAGGTTTAACATTTAGGAAGGATTAACAGACACATACCAGGACAGTTAAAAATACTTTTAGATGCGTAAATAATTTCCGTTTTTAAAGCAATATAAAACAAATATATTCTATAATCAACTATTAATAGATTTATTACCTTTTAAAACTATCTAAAATTTACAGACAATATTTCTTATGACTCAAGTCAACTCAAACTATGTAACTCAATGACATACTAGATGTAACTTTATTTAGTTTGTTAACAAAATGCGTGTTTCTAAAACTAACTATTTATATTTTTGAATATCACTGAGTATGTTCATCGTAATAAACTATTTACTATGTTGCATATTCACGTGTGACGTAGTTATAAATAGTTTGGAAAATCCAAAAGTGCACGCCTCATAATCTCATCCTTACAATAAAATTGATTATTTATAAAGAGTACACTATAAATATAAAAAAGAAATAAAATAAAACAGTTGGAAAAGTAAAGAAAGCGGTACCGTAATAATTGAGCTATTTTTCTTGTGACCCCACCTAGATGTGAAACTGCGCAGGTTTAAGGGACTGACTACCAACTTATTTTTTTAAACCTTGGCTTATAGTATAAAGAATCGAGTTTATAATGGTGAATTTTGAGTACACTATAAATATAAAAAAAAAGAATATAATATATAGATATACTAAAATTATGGAGAACAGTCGATATTTTTTTTTTTGTTTATTTAATAACAATTAAACCACATCGAATCAGACCCTGAAAAATGAAAGGGTTCTATTCCTGAGCATACTCAAGCGTAAGAGAAAAAAAAAGACTCGATTAGTAAAGTATTTCGGTCGCTATCGTGTTAACAAGAAAATCCTCCGCACATACAGACACACGGACGTCCAAGACAGAACTTTTTTAAACTGTTTTTTAACTAGTTTAAATAACAAAAATGACATCAAAAATATCATGAATGTTAAAAATAGTGTTTTTTCTTAATATGTGTGTGTATGTATTATCTTACAAGTGCAATGTATGATATGATACATAAAGACATTTTAAGTTTGAAAAATCACATGTTTTGCGCGAAGTGACAGTAGTACCCACCTCAACGCTTCGCTTATGAGGCGTGCAATAAGAACTAGGATCATCTATGGCTCAAAATTCGATATTATTTCTTACTCTGTGCTTCACAACTGCGTACGAATCGCGATGAAGCATACTTTCAACAAATCTGCAATGTAATACGAAAATAAAATATTAATCTTCATAATATAAAAATCTATCGTATTATTAAAATACTGAAGTTTGTGAATATTTATGAGAGATTTTTAACTATAATTATTATAGTTTTTTATAAATTTATAGTTAAAAATCTCTTAAAAACCATAGATAGCCGTTCAAAATCAACAAACTACATAATCTTCATTTTATATTTTGATCTGCGTGCTGTATATACCACACAAAACTAAACAATAAAGAGGAACCAAAAGAGTATAGTCCTGTCAGGACGTTTCAGTACAGGTCTTCGAGGTATTAACGCCGAAAATCGCAGGAAAGGACACTGCCAATAAAATAAAACACCTAATGCCACCACGTAATAGCAGATCTTTAAAAGCATGTACCCATCCATGTTTTAATTATACCCATCGAGATCTATGAATTATGATACATTACTTGACAAATTGCCAAACATAGCGACACATGCATTCGATAAGACGCGTGGAATTTGTTAACTGCGTAGATATGTGTTTGAACGCCAAATAATAAACAAATGGTTACAAATTAAAAGCTTTGTGATTTATTGAGTGATTAATTTACCATCGTAAGAGCAATTTATATACAGGGTGTCCCACTAATAGTATACTAAGCGCGAAGGGACTTGTAGTTTTGTATACACTGATCACGTAAAAAATACTTAAAAAAAAACAAACTAATTTCGTCAAAATTTTTTTGCTTAAATTTTAAATTTTTTTCCATAAAATCTAGCTTCGCGCAGCCGGCATATAACGCTTCACTTAAGTGAGAATTTTGTCTATGAAAACATAATCTTAAACGATAGCTCACGTGCAGATGGCAAAGTTGGGCGGGTTGCTTGTTAGGGGTGTACACATAGAGTTTTAAGAATTCATTTATTGGTAAAAAAAATACTTCTGGAATTTTATAAGTATTTTTTACGTACTCAGCGTATGTAAAACTATATCCTCCTTTGCGCTTAGTATACCGACGGTGGGACACCCTGTATATGTAACCAGAAATATGTGAAACGGTAGTATGACAAGTCAAAACTATAGGTCACATTAAAATAAGAAGAAGATTTTTTTAAGTACTACCTACTTAAAAAATGAATAAACAAATTATTTTATTTTTTAAATTTAATTTTGAGTATAGAATAATGTTTTTAAACCTGAAAAAGAAACCTTGAAATAATTAGTTGACATGGACATAAATGTACGATATGTACAAGTTATTACGAAGCCCATCAAATTACTATAATGACTGTCTCCTTGGTTCAGTTGTGAGCATTACGACTACGAGTTCTTCGGTTCAACTACCAGGGAAATTAAAAACTATAAATTGTTTGAGGCTGGCAGTAATCAGGCTCTATAAAAAAAATATTAAAAAATTGATGTCTACGTCCTTTCTCCTAAAAATGGAAATTCTACATATTTTCATCATGATAAGCTTTGTCTTTTTAATCTAAATATACTAATATTATAAAGCTGAAGAGTTTGTTTCTTTGTTTGTTAGATTTGAAAAATTATTTGGGTGTTAGATAGTACCTATGTAGTATCGAGGAAGCCTTTAGGAGACCAACAGGAGCGGAGCAATGCGGGTAAAATGATAGGGCACAGCTAGTTTATAATAAGTAATTATTCATTGCACAGTTAGACTTCATATTATCTACCTACTTTTGACTTACCTTATACACCAATACATGTAAAACAGTTACTTCAAAAAAGTTAAGGAAACTAATTTTCATAATTTTGAAACCATCACCATAATATGGAACTGAATGACTTCAACAGAGATTATGCCACTTTCAAAATGTAATTAAACCACACTATGTGAATCATCGGACTTACCATGATACTTTAAAGCAGTCCCATATCTAGTGTGCATAATTGACAGCGCTATAGAAGCCGCCTAGCGCCATCTCTTTCCAACCCTGGAAAAAATACTACTACTGATCAATAGGTAAGCAACAATAGCTGGAAGTTTAGATGCGGCGATAATCACGCCATTACCATCGGTTCACGTGAGACGCTTTGTTTGATGGCTAAACGCAGTCTACATGATCGCTTGACTGGAACCGACCCTTGGCTTCCTTTAACAGGCTTTAGCTTCACCTGTATGTTTGTACGTTTATATGATTGTATGTAACCAAAGATTGTAGGTAACAGACTTCTTTAGATTGAACACGCCTATATTAGCTCCATCTGTATGTTACCTATATATTTGTATGTAACTGACTCCTTTCGAGTCGATTTTGACCGACCTTAAAATGACAGATTTAATTCAAACTTTTTACACAATACAATAATTTCATGAGCAAGCGTGTTTTTTTATTTACTGCTATATTAGTGTACTAGCTGCGTTCCGCAGATTCACCCGCGTGGCTCAGCTTCTGTTGGTCTTAGCGTGATGATACATATAACCTTCCTCGATAAATGGGCTATCTCACAACGAAAGAATTTTTCAAATCGGATCAGTAGTTCATGAAATGAGCGCGTTCAAACAAACAAACAAACTCTTCAGCTTTATAATATTAGTATAGATTTATGGTGATGTGTAACGTCTTAAGTTAGAGGATTGACTGAGCGAAGATGTCGATTTTTTAATTTCTTCTGAGTTAAGGTAAGTTGGGTAGGATGTGGGTAGGATGTATCTTATAGCGACAGTCTTATATAAAAGGCTCTTTAGCCAAACTATAATATCTTACGCTTTAATATAGATAAGATAGAATATGAAATTACGTATATAGACTATCATACTCAGCAGATATTTCAAACATATTCATACAGTTAACACATAGGTTTATTACGTAAACATTAATATATTCACACGATAATATACCCTATTCTATTGATTTAAGAGACAGGGTTATTTGTAAAGATGGCGTAATTATTTTGTCAAGCTCGGACATGTTAATCGTGATACGAAGTGACGTGTAAGGGTGGGTAGTCACCAGCGACTGAATTTGGAGTTCTGAATTACGGTATTTTAATATAATATTATGTCAAATATTTTGGAAGATACATTTGACTAACTTTAGAGAATGTTGCTTAAAGTATAATATAATAGGACATAATTTTTCAGCAAGTTGTTTTTTAAATGAGGAAAAAAATTATAAGTTTATAATAAAAAAAATCATTCTTATTAATCCCTTGCCTACCTGTGTAGCGAGTAATTGAACTAGAAAATAAATAAACTCAGAAATAAAATATATTCTAGTGATAGGAGTTTCATATATTTCAAGTTTCAACTTGAAACATATGAAACTCAAAACCTTTTTATCCGTGTTCACTTGTTTCCGTTTTTTTAAACTACCACCCGCGATTTCTCTTATGGCTTCTCCTGAGATCATACCTCCCATATCAGCATTCAGCATACTATTCTTTAAAGACCGAGAAGCTCTGCAAATAAATCGTAAAAAAATCGCTCGTGCATCACCAGCCTAAAAGTCTGATCCTAATTAAATACACGGATGAGTCTATGCCGGTGGAGCGGCGCCGAGTGATTTAGGGATCCGCAAAAACTTGGAATTATTGCCATTTTCCTGTACATGCATGAAGAATTATTATATTGAGTAAGTGTGAAATGATGGGGCTGATGGGAAACCTGATGGAAATTGTCCAAAATAGAGGGCAATGTATTTAATTACTATGTTTTATGCAGCTAATTCTTCCATAAAAAGAATAATAAATAAGAGCTTTAAAAGCTTAGCATATAATAATCACAAGGTACCTTGCAGTAGTTGTATATTTAAGACAGAATAAAAACGTTTATTCTAATATAGAATGAAATAAAAAGTCCACATATTTCTCATATCCTTCTATTAAAAAATATATTTTAATCAAATACAAACGAATAATCGAGCAATATGTGCATTAACTCCATAGAAATTACTTAAATTACCTCAATAATACGACACTAAACTAAACCACACTTTAAACCGAAGTCTAACAATTAACAATACCACCATAATTATTGCCTGTAAAGATCTAGATAACTCGCATAATGGCGTCCAGATCTATACATCGATAGATCGACGCAGCGACGCATGCGCGTTTCCTAGCATTGTTCCTCCGACCTGCGAAACAATCGCTTTGACATACTCATTGCCTATTTGTAGATAACATCTTAGCTTACCACTCCAATGAAGGAAAATATCGTGGGGAAACTGGCTCGTCCGAGATACTATACTCATTATCTTACAATAGGCAAATAGACACACACATTCAAAAATTAACCGAAGCAAAACTAAGCCTAGCAGAGTTTTTAATGAATGACACTTTGGACATAACTGCCACAAAATAAGATGCTTATTTTTTGACGAATATGTAACAGACGAACGTTAATCTGGTGGTTTATAGTAAGTAACTAACGCTACGGCCATAATAATTGTTATTTGTCAGATTTCGCTCAACTGTTCAAGTGTGTTGATGAAGATGCCAAACTTCTTCATTTGTAAATATGCAAAACAGCAATAAATAAACGTACTCAATTTGTTTTTTTTTATGTTTTAAAAGAGATCATACTCCAGGTAGCTTAACAAATTTAAAATATTATAATCAGTTCAAACATGATGTATTATGTAACTCAGGAGATACACATGTTGTTGTCGTCAATATGTACGAGTATACCCTCAATCTTACACAAATCGTTCATCAATCAATCCAAAACTAACTGTCACCTTGCCATTGTAGTCAAATTGTGCTCAGGCTCATTTAACACTAATACAGAACGTTTACCAAACTTTCGAATCAAATCTATGCACAGGCGTGAACAAGTAATGTCATTTTAATATGTGCATAATCGTGTAGCGTGACGTCATTATCACCTGAGCTGTGAAGTCTTTGTTTTCAATCATGGGCGAGTGTTCAATTGCTCGAACTTTCTGTATAAGAAAATATTTCTCGACTATTTACCTGACTTTTTAACTGACTTCAGCTGGTAGGCCTCTTTTTCGTTCAGTTTGGTTCCGGATTTATTTATTTATAGCCTTCCTCGACAAATGGGCTATCTAACACTGAAATAATTTTTCAAATCGGACCAGTAGTTCCCGAGATTAGCGCGTTCAAACAAACAAACTCTTTAGTTTTATAATATTAGTATTTAGTATAGATAAGTCTTGCATTATTTAATCACGTTTAAAAATGTAAATTTAATTTTCCTGTTGTTCACACCTATATTTATGTAATATGTACAATAATATTAAAACAGTATTTCACTATCTTCAATAACTTATCATCACCCACGTTATTTAAGAAACAATAACTTCTTAAAGCTTTTTAAGGGTACAAACTTTATTAAGAAACTTTTCCAAACGTATCTATCACAGAGCAATCCTTTTAATGATTTTTAAAGAATAAACTATAAGAAAATCTAACCTCATAAATCCTACTAATAATATAAATGCGAAAGTTTGTGAGGAAGTGTATGTGTATTGTGTGTGTTTGTTAGGTACTCATTCACGCAAATACTACTGAATTGATTACAGTGAAATTTAGCACACATATAGAGGGTAGCTTTGATTAGCACATAGAATAGGTTTTACCCCGGAAATCCCACGGGAACGGAAACTATGTGTTTCATGGAAAACGCGGGCGAAGCCGCGGGCGGAAAGCTAGTACATACATAATTCCCCTCAATACCGTTATAGACATACAGACAGTTATTGATGATAATGTCTAAGATTTGGCACGAAGAGCGTATCGCCATCAATGATTGCTAAATTTAGTTTTATGATATCTATTAATTTTCTGCTAGAGATCTGAACGATACATATGAGCTAATGTAAATCGGTAATGGCTGAATTATTCATGAAATAACTGTGTAAATTATAGTGTGACAAGCTGTAAAATGATTCTGAAATAAACGGAAAATGGAATTCTTGGATATATGACGTATCTAGTAATCCTGGAGCTATTTCTTATGAGATTTGTATCTAATGTTTATAAAAAAAGGTTATAGTCTCCTTTTGGATCATTCTCATAAGCAGAAGATTATGAGGTTAATTTGCAAAAAATCATTGTCATTGATAAAATTTGCCAATTCCTTGTGGTTTATACTAGATTTTATTCATTCCTATTACATAGATACATTAGCGTTTTGTGTTGGAAATAATAGATACTATTTTCAAGAATTAAGGATGTTCTTTAACTAACGTATTACTTGAATAAATACTAAGAGATCATAAATCAATAAATAAAAAAACAGTATAGACTAATATTATAAAGCTGAGTTTATTTGTTTGTTTGAACGCGCTAATCTCGGGAATTAGTTGTCCGATTTGAAAAGTTATAAACGAAGAAGGCTATATTTATTTATTCATCTCGCTAAGACCAACAGGAGCAGAACACTGCGGGTAAAACCGCAGAGCACAGCTAGTAAGTGATAAGACCGCTGAAAATTTTTATACCGTAAGTAGGTAGTTGTATGATTGTTTGTACAATTGTATTTATGTATTAAATAAATACCATAATAACTGTACTGACATTCAGGACATGAACCCTGAACCTTCCAAACCCTGGATATAGTCTGATCGATAACATCACGTACCTATATCAAATGATTTGTGGTCGGCAGGTGCGCTACAGAAATACAGTGTATCTCTCGCGATTGGCATGTTGCTTGTCTTCTCAAACTTTGCGAACGCGATTTTACAATAATAATTACTAGCATATTTTGTAATTTAATCATAATATAATATGTCTACACTAATAAAAAGAGAAAAACTTTGTTTGTTTGATTGTAATGAATAGGCTCATAAACTACTGGACCGATTTTAAAAATTCTTTCACCATTCGAAAGCTACATTATTCACGAGTAATATAGGCTAGGTTTTATCCCGGACACCCCACGGGAACGGGAACTATGCAGGTTTTTCTTTGAAAACGCGGGCGAAGCCGCAGCTGCAGGCGGAAAGCTAGTACCAAATATATAGCCAAATAGTGTCAATGTGAATGAAGACAGGAGGAAAGAAAAAATAAAATATTTTTCAGGGGCAGCGCAACACACACACTATTGAAACCAATTAATTAATTATTAAAAGCAAGTTAAACTGAAGTTTTTATAACAGCAAAATACGATTATTAAATCAATCGTAAGAAGAAGCAATTACCTGACACTTCTCTCTCTCATTTTTAATATCTTGAAGATTTGTGTAAAATGAATCAATGATGTGAAAATTCGAAATATTAATAAAATCAAAACATAAACTGACGGTAGAATGGACTAAGGCTGCGTTGTGAATTTTTTTTGTAAAAATCTATATTTAAATACAAAAAGACTTCATAATCAATGCAGTTGTTTTGTTAAAACAAATCACGATTGCTCAGTGAAGTGAAACTTCTTTATCGGGTTTGGAAAAGAAATTTATTGTAACATTTTTTCGTTACGCGTGCCATTTTTCCGTTACGCGCCATCTTTTTCTTATCCCTACCACGCGTGATTCGACGTATTTCTGTAAAGTTGCATATAGTAAATTATTTGAATAATAAGGTCATAAAAAAATTTCACTTCTTACGTGTGTGTACACGCACACATTTTTTTCTCTACTCATTTTTTAAATAATTATTAAATTATTTAATGTGATATTGATTTTCTAGGTGAATGTTTTAGAAGCGCCAATCATAAGCTGATCTCGTCGATAAATCTATGAAAATGAGTGTCGGTTTTAATGTGCTGGAATGCTTTCATGATCTGACCGATACAGGGACGGATTTAAAGTATATATGTCAATTAAATTGAATGTGTAAATATAATATTCTAGAATTATTTTTAAAACAGTATCACATCAATACTATAGTAATCTATACTAATATTATAAAAAGGAAAGCTTGGTATGTATGTATGTATGTATGGTTTTCACGCATAAACTACTGAACCGATTACAGTGAAATTTAGGTTTTATCCCGGAAATCCCACGCGAAAGGGAACTATGCGGGTTTTCCTTTGAAAACGCGGGCGAAGCCGCAGGCGGAAATCTAGTGGTATTATACAAAAAAATTGTAACGTTGAGCTGAAAGTCTATATAACGTAGGTACTACTCATTTTATATAGATATATACTATTTTAAGAAATAATCTATTTGCATAGGTAATAAGTAAAACCAAATCGATTTAGCATTTTTGCGTAAAAGCAGCATACACAGCATTCACATCTGAACAAACTTTTTGTTTTCATTATAATGATTCAAGCCTTTGCCCGCAGATACGCTCGTGTTAAAATTATAAATATCTCTCTGATCTTTTCACACACATAAAAAAGTTTCATCAAAATCGGTACAGCCGATTAGTAAGAGTTCAGTGACAAATACACACACATATGAAATGAAAACATAAAGAGCATATTATATTCAGATTTGTAAAATATCTTCTATCAAAATAATAAATCAATATTTTTGTGAGTCCGTCCCGCCATAACTAACGAACGCCGCGACAACCGTCGATGCAGTTCGAGCTATATTTAGCTGTTCGGAGAATGCGTCAATGCTAGATGAATTAATACGCATGATACATGACTAAGTAATATTCATTAATGAATATTAATTTTTGCTAACAATTAACTGTAAATAACCATCATTTATCATCACTTTGATAAGACTTATTACGTCTCATGGTGTCACTAGTATCAGAAAAATGAGTAAACTATACCACGTTGCATATAATGGGCTATCTTCATCACAAATTCACCCAAATCTGTACAGCCGTATAGAAGGTATAATAAAAATATACAAATCTGTTCAAATTTATATATAATACGAGAATAGTGCAGTCATAGTGATTGAAATATTAATAATTCTTATATGATAGAGCCAAATAAAATTTACATTACATTTTAAGAACGTTACAATCATTTCAAATTCTTAGGCTTATGAATAACAAAACAAATTTCCATCGAGTTGCTTGGAAGAAATCGCTCACGAGCGATAAAGCCGCTCTTTGTACATCTCTATTATAAGCTATTTTAACTATCTAACAAAATTTATTACTGTGTATGTACAATAAAGAGTATTTCATTCATTCATTCATTCAAATTATCCACAACTTTATTCATGACCTATCTCAACACGAAACGTCAAATTCCATTACTTTTTTGGTCCATAGAGCACCTATTGCTTAATAAAATCCTTTACACCCAAAAGCTTCTAGAAGCTTCGAATCTGAAATCTTAAAGCACTGGATCGATGTGTACATAATATCGTACACCTAAGAGTCCCCCCCCCCGCCCGCCCCCCGCTGTCGTCTTTATATTTCTTTTTACCGCCTGCACCGCGCCGATATTAAGCACTAGGTGTGTCCTGTTGGTTCGCTTGCTTGGGAAATAGTTTGTGAAGTTTAGAGTGTTTGGTATGTGTTTTGAAGGTTATTAAAGATTGGAGTATATTCTTCTGTTGATAACTATTTTTTGTGAACTTGTGTTTACAGGATTTAGAGACCATTTGAATAATAAGAGTGTTTTGACTTTATTTTGTTCCAATGTTAATATATATTGACGATCTTAGTCTCTCTTAGTAACGTTAAAAGAAATTCTTGCCTCGATAATACATATACTACACATTTATCTTCATAATATGATGAGATTGGATGGAATAAAACATGTATTTTATAAGTTTTTAAGCATTTATGACGTTCCTGAGCTTTATACATTGAGAAAAATGCTTAAACAGACAGATAAGATTTATTGGAGCTACGTAAATAGAAAAGCTATTCGAATCAACTTAATTTTTTACCTATATTTGGCAATAAGAATAAGTACGTCTTCGTAAGCATTTAAAAATTACACTAAGACAGAATTCTTAATAAGAAAGAAGATAAGCTAGGCATTAATATAGGTAATGTGTATTATGAATAAATACGTAGTTATCATGAAGAACATCGTAATCCCTTTAAAACAATCGACATTACTTTTCATTGCTTACAAAATACAACATATAACATACGTCGTTCTTTCGACATTACAACTCCATTACGCTATTAACATATAAAAATATGATAAAAACACGGACAGACAGCGCGATTTATCCGCCCATAAACATCTCAGGAGTGACGTCGTGATATTGCTCTGTAGGATTTCTAGTTAACTTCGCAGTAAAATTGAAATTCCATTAACGCGATTGCTTTTTAGTTGAGTGTAGCCTCGGTTTAATATAGTGCTAGTGATTTGTCGTTTCGAATTTAATAGAAAAATATTACGTTGAGATTTTTTTTTTTTACTTTACCTGTCAAGTATAAATGTTTCAACCGTAGACAGAGAAACTAATAGACAAAGGTACTCTGTAACCGCGACTGAGACAAAGATAGTTTGTCAATGTATAAGTTGAATGTTGCCACAGTATCCGAGCTCCCGGATGTTTTGGAAAGGGTAAATATTTTTAGCAAATTAAATAAGACCAGTTATGAGATTTTTCTTTTGTCTTTATATTTAGTAGATACAAAAAAATATAAGCAGATTGATTATTGATGACGAAACAATGTTAATTTCGTGAACACATTTCTTACTTTTTCATTGGCTTGTTCATATTTTACAATATTTTGTGAGAATCCAATCTTTTCTCCCACTTCGATCCATTAATTACGTAGGTCTGGATCATCTGGAAACAAATCGATAAACATAGGTTAATAATAATTAATGCTTGCAGGTAGTTCAGGTTCTCTAAAATTATAAGTGTAATTTTATATCAATCACAATTATTACTATGAGAAATAATAAATTAAAATATGTTTTCGATGCCGAAGTCTTCCCGAAACACTGGGTTATTATGGGATTTCATATTCATTTACTTTCGAGTTTCGCCATATTGTTAAATCAATATTTTTTTATTG
This sequence comes from Colias croceus, assembly GCF_905220415.1. Lineage (NCBI taxonomy): Eukaryota > Metazoa > Arthropoda > Insecta > Lepidoptera > Pieridae > Colias > Colias croceus. Next base: position 1,390,246 of record NC_059555.1, read on the forward strand.
ATGATCGGGGTATTATTTTTCCCGACACTGGCAACACTTACTTGTTGATGTTTATAGGTTATTGAATGTAAAAATCGATATTACGCTAATATTTTCCTTGTTTTAACGCGACTTGTTGTTACTTTAGGCTAAAGTATAAATAATCATCACTGAGAAACTATAAATAAGGACAATAAAGTCGTACTTACGCGTGAAAAGACACACCGGCAATTTTCTTCTCACTATCGCTTATACATGCAATAACACGACAACGCACCATTCTATTTACTTCGATGTCTATATTAAGATAATTTCACCGTCTTTTCAATGTACTCGTATCGATTTTTTACTAAATAATATCCAAAATTCGAACACCAAGCACGATGAAGGCACGAACTGTCAAAGTTTGTTTCGCAACTCAAGTTGCGGATCTTGAAAAACAGGTTACACACTAAGGGACAAAAAATTGGGTATTTGTGTCTTTGTCTTATGCATTTGTTATGGTATTTTCGCTCTCTTTCTTGTGTAAGTGAGAAAGGTATCGTCATTGGGTCTATTAGTTACTCTGTCTACGGTTTCAACGGAATTATGGAATTAAAATGTGTGTAAAAGGATCTTTATGTGGAGAAATGTTGCTGTGTTCGATATTACGTAGTAATTTGAATGTGACAATTGTATGAAGTTTTCCTCGAGATGGAAAGTCGTATCTACCTACTTCGTGGACGAGCGTTAAATATGTGTTCTAGGATCTAGGTAATAGGAAATTTATGAAGAAATTAATAGTATCTGTATATTTTAGAAACGAAACCAAATTTTCACATCGTTATAAAACTGAAAATAAGAATACGTTTTTACAACGATCCAAAAAATACCTCTCAAACGTTTTCAATTATGTTTTTCTTATGAATTCAAATACATTCAAAGGATACGATTGAAGACTATAAATAACTTCTTTATAAAGTATCATTAGTATTAAAATTAAAGTCTTCACGTGCATATTTTCTAGAAACAGCATAAAGTCCTACATTAAAAATATCTTTTCTTTCCACGAATTTTGCGAAACAAAGAACAATCTTAATTCAATAAAAACAACAGAAATATTTAAAACTATTTATTATAACACATTTATTCGTAACTACGATATTCATGGCCAAACATAGTAGGTAATAATTATTCTAATTTATACCCTATTCTTACTATACAATTATAACAAGTAACATAACATATAATTAAAATAAATAAACAATACATTATTATACTAAAAAGTTAAAAACCTTCTTGAAACAAGATACTTACATCCTTAGAAAATGTTAGCACTTATATCCCCTATTTAACCAATCTAACCACAAACTACATACAATTCAAATCATCTAATACATAAAGGAAAACCCACATAACATCCTACGTACATAATAAACCCATACAATACCGTACTACGTGGAAAAAACGTGAAAAATCTACGTTACACTCGACTCGACGAACCAATACCGTCCAATGTGCACTGGCCAGAATCTATTGAGCCCCGAACACTGGCCTCTTGAACCTTATGTGTACAGCGGAGAGGTGAGACACCTCTCAATCAAGGGTCAAGCTATTCTGGGCAATGTGTATCGAGTGTGAATGGGGTGTTCCTATTGGCTGATCGGTTCTGCGTGATTGGATAGCACCGCGCAAACTCTAATCGATAGGTTCATGTATAGGTATTTACTGGCTTGAAATAGATTTGATCGGAATTCTAGTTTTAGTTTATAGGCGGTCACTAGCAGATAGGTTTTTGTAGGCGATCGAGCAAAGCTAACTGTACTTGCCAATGATATTATTTTCTTATGCAATTAGAAATGTATTACTGAATACGACAATACACATATTTTTTAGATACGTATATAATACTAGCGGTTCGCCCCGGCTTCGCCCGTGGTACCTACATGTTTACGTTTTTTTTTCATAAAAACTATCCTATCTCTCAAGTTGGATCGAACTGCACATGGTGTGCGAATTTTATTATAATCGGTTAAGTGGTTTAGGAGTCCATTGAGGACAAACATTGTGATATATATTAAAGATAAGATATGCTCGTATAATGTAGTCATAAAGTCTTAATATTTTCTAAGACTAAAGTTTGAAAGAAAATTGTCTGAGTTGTAAATTCATTATAGAGAAATCACTGTCCCAATTTCCCTATGTCTCTTTGTATGCTTAAATCTTTAAAACTACGCAACGGATTTTGATGCAGTTTTTTTATAGATAGAGGAAGGTTTTAGTATATAATTTATTAGGTTTTAGACAAAGCGTGCGAAGCCGCGGGCGGTAGGCTAGTTTATAATATTTCTTACTACACATGTAACTGCCAATTAACATAGGAAAGTACTTTGATTTACTTTAAACCCATCTGATTGGTTAGTCTCTATCTAAATTTGCCACCAAAACATCATCACCAAAGAAAATCCTTCTAGAACGTTCCAGATGAATAAAGAATATCAGCGGCCATTAATAAAATAGCACGCGATTTCAACCTAATATTTAACGAACTGCAGATAAGGCAAATATATGCGCTTTTCCGTATACTTATTTAAAATAGAAAAATATTTTTCCTACTTTCCGTTTACGCGTGAGCTGGAGACGGTGGAAAGTGAGTTTTTTTTATAAATGTTTGGTGTTTTTTTAGAAACTATCTGTGCCCTGCGGTTTTATTTCCGTATTGCTCCGCTCCTGTTTGTCTTAGGATTATGATATTATAGCCTATAAACCTTCCTCGATAAATGGGTTAACTAACATCGAAAGATTTTCTTCAAATTGGACCAGTAGTTTCTGAGATTAGCGCGTTCAAACAAACAAACAAACTTGAGCTTTATAATATTACTAGCTTTCCGCCCGCGGCTTCACCCGCGTTTTCAAATAAAAACCCGTTCCCATAGGATTTCCGAGATAAAACCTATCCTATGTCCTTTCTCGGGTATCAAAATATCTCTGTACCAAATTTCATGCAAATTGGTTCAGTAGTTAAGGCGTGATTGAGTAACAGACAGACAGAGTTACTTTCGCATTTATAATATTAGTATGGATTAGAGTTATCTCGATGTAGAGCTTACGTGGAAATAGATTCAACTCTGGTGAAATTTTAATACGACTAATATTCTTATCTAGGCTCAATGCATAATCTATATCTCTGCCGAATTTCATTTAAATCCAATTAGCCATTTTTGAGTTCACGAGCATCAAACATCCAGTCATCTATTACTTATTATATATTTTCCGGTTTCCAGTCACTCAATCTGCCGGGATTTTGATAAATTTTGAAATCTGTTCAGCTGATCTTGAGTTAAGAGTGCATCTAGATTAAAGCATTCTAAAACAATGTTTAAATTTGTTTGCCCGGTAGATATCACCGAACAACTAAGCCCGCTCATTGTCCTTATATAATTTGTTTTACGCAAGCGAATTCGCGGGCAGGGAGCTATTGTAAATATAGTGTTATTTAATAAAAATTGTGATAATTCATATATTAATTAAATAATTTCATCCAATGTTCAGTATCATCTGTTTCGCTTCCAGTCGTATACCGACGCGGTAGATATTCACCATTCGGTCGAGGAATCGCAGTAGTCGCTCTGATGTTGGGCTAGCGGCACACAAAGAGACATCGATAGTATAATATAATTTTAATTGCACTTTTAAATGAAAAATCTCGTGTGTTATAAATGTGAAAATTTGTTTGTTTGTTTGATACTCCTTCACGCATAAACTGCTGAACCGATTTTTACGAAATTTGTAACATACATAAAGCCTAAAGGGTTACTTGGAATAACACATACCTAGGATAGTTTTTATCCTGAAAAGCATGCGGGAGCGGGAGCCTTGCGGGTTTTCCTTAGACTACGGGGGCAAGGCTGCGGACGAAAAGCTATGCAGAAACTAACATATAAAACATAGCATGATGAAAACTGCTGTGCGTTTAACTTTCTCCCAGTACCCCACCAGCCTTAAGTAATATTCGGTATATGACGTTCGACCGCGGTTGGAATTTGCTCGATATACGGCACGTCTGTACTCGATCCCAGTGATATATGCTGTGCTCTGCTATCGATGTTATTTATTACTTTTAATATACTACTCAATTTACAACTATCTGACTAGGCAAACGTTATAACAAAGGTCGATATTCTTGTGCATTAAGTAAGAATAGTTATTGGGATGACGTAAATATATGACGTAACGTGAAACAACAACAACAACGTCACGTCTGTCAATCGTTTATAACCTAGTAGTAGCAAATACTAGTTATCAAGAAGTAATGAGATTTAAGATTTTATTAGTATACAAACGACAATTTTAACCATGTCGCTCATAGCATGTTTTTATACTACCAAATATTTTAATTTCGAATAGCCAACATAAATTCTTTTTCTATCTATAAAAAAATAAATCTAAAAACATCGACATCGACTCTAGCACAACACTACATGCTGCCAATATCATATTTTATATTTAATAGTGATGCGCGAAAATTCTCACGAGTGACTCTCCGGTTATATTTTACATAAATCACACGGAACTTGCATTTAATATATTTCTGACCCAATAAAATTATATTTAGTACATCTACGTGCTATCTATATTCTATATCTAGACCTAGTTATGAATTATCTACAAAATGATGGTGATGATGTACAGCTATTTGTTAAGTGGAAATATAATAAGGAGGGAAATTTCAAATTTTATACAGTTATAAATTTTAAATGTTTTGTTCAGTTTTTAAATGTTTGCATATATAACAAAGCTAAATAAGTTTTTATTCCTGTATACGACTGAAACACTTGACTTGACTCTTTTTTTTTCCTTCTAATTATTCACTTTAATTTTTAATAGATTTTATTTAATAAATTATAAGCCTTTCTATACATGTCTATAGATACTACATCCTACGTATTCCCAGGAATCAAATCAATTTAAAACCTACCCTATTAAAAATATACATTAATGCCCAACCACTGAACTAGAGGCCGTTAATGGCGCACCAAAATAAAAACAAGCCACAAATACATTTTCTAGATAATCTTACACAAGCTTAGCTACTTTATATAGCTCGTAAAGAACATCTCAGAAGTTGCAGTCTACTTTGATTTTATTTAGAGGTAGAAAATAAATCTCACTTAGCCTTACGGAATATTGAAAAATTTCAAAATGAAAAACCCCGTTTCTGGCTTGATTAAACCTAAGTTAAACTGTAAGTGAAACTTTTTTAAAAAATAATTATAAATGAAGCGGTCTTTTGAGGTAAAACGTTGGGGTTTTCGTTTATTCGTCGGTTGGTTTTATGGTATTTCTTGGTAGACTTTATGCGCTATGGGACAAATGACGCGTCGTCTTGTTCAGTAATATTTATATGTCTGTACACCTTTTTCTCGTTAAAGCGTGGAATTTTCAGGAGGGAGATGATTTGATATATATTATTAATTAATTTGCAATATTTGTTTAATCATTAATTAGCTATATTGAATTCAAATCTGTCTGCTCTTATAAGTTACATAGACTAAACCATAGAAATATGTAGAGCGTTTAAAATATTGGCTAATAGAGAACCTATACGGCATTTTCGTGACTTGTACAAAAATGTACAAAAATCCAATTTAAAACACATATTAACATGTGTAAAATATAATAGCTAAAATTGGATTCTAGTTAGGATACGTAGCATACAACTGTTTGCCAAACATTTGCATGTTTATACATTTTTCATAATGAGACGTCGAAAAATATAAAACGGAGATTCAATACATTCGTCATTCCATCCTTATTTCTCAAGGAATCAAGGAAATGTAACAAATTCACAAATTAATATCAAAGTAGTATCTCGCAAAGATTAAAACATGAGCCATAGATAAAAAAGCGTACAAAGTACCGTAGATAAAATACCGTAAATGAATTCCCTCGTTATCGAATGCGCGCTGAAATACCTTTACACCTCACAAAGGACAAGAAGATCCACTAAATAACCCCTTTTGATAACGCTACAGTTTCCCGCGCTCCACTACAGAATACGTTGCATTTTAACAAGTTTAAAATACTTTATGCATAGACATTACGACGGGCTTTCTGTACCGGCGAAATTTCATCCGATGTAAAATACCGCCCGCCGGCAGCCAATAGCGAAGCCCAATTTGAATATAGAACGCGCTCGGAATTCATAACGGACACGAAACTTAAATGTTCCGTTGCGTTCGGATTTTAAATATTTTATACGGTTTTTTTTTTATTGCATCTGTGGTTTTGAATGTTTGCCGCGTTTTCAATCAATGAATGGAATGGTTGAGTCTGAATTTTTTTTTTCAATATGCGAGCTTTCTTTGCTCTATATTCTGTTGCACATTGGAGCTTGTGCAGTCAATTTAAGCATAAATGAGAAGAACAGCCTATTCTATTATCTCTAGCCTTAAATCATCCTTTGTTTAGTATCCTGTAATTCATTTGCTACCAGGTTTACAATAAAGAAATATTATTTATTAGGCAGAAATTAATCAGTATGTTCCGTTCTACTTCTTGTAACTACTCTATTATTTCGTTAGTAGTTCGAATCAAGACACCTTTTTTGATCAATTCAAACTACTTCTACAAACTAATTATCTGCCACAAATTCTGCTTCACATATAGCTCATCGTATCCCCTTTTTGTACATAATACTAAGACGTGGAACCTGAAAGCCACTTTATATTATTTACGGAAGGTATTTCACATGGAGAGGCAAGATCGCGATCCTCTCGCGAGCAGAGGCAATAAATCTCGGCCGCTCCTACCAGATGTTGAATGTTCATCGGAAATTGAAATAAAATTCTTGGATGGCAACCCTGGATATTCTGCTTTATCTGTAATCTGTATTAAGGATTGCGAGGGATATGGATACATTTTTGGACAACCCTGAAGTATAGGAGTAATCTTTGGCTTATAGATTCTGTGGCAATTATAGATAGGGCCTAAGGATGTTTTTCTATATCCAGATTCCTGTTCGAAAGTTATAAAAAATATCTTTCTCCAAAGTTTCATAGAATGTAAACATAATTAATTTGACAACCTTATAAGGGCTGGTGACCGAGGTTCCATAGAACCTGTAGTACGGATCACTAGGCTCTTCTTATCATTTCTAAAATACAATAAGCATAAGTGAAAGATATTATACATAGATATGGTAGTACGTATTGATATATAGAAAGTACATGACAGAGAGAACTGCCTGTTCATAATCTTCCACTGCTGGTATATTATATGAAAATCCATAACAATACTAAAAGAAAGGACTCAGAACTAAAAGCAAAACAGCTAAACCAGACTCCCAAAAACTACACAACAATCAGACAACAATTCATTACTTTTCAATGCTGCAATAATTGTACGTTTTCACATATAACAATATTCTAACACAACACATGCAAATACTGAACGCACACATGCAAACGCTTAAAAAGCAGCGCTGTAAAATTTTAGTCAATACTAACAACTAATACAACGGGAGAGCACCTGGCGCCCCCCCTGGGGGAGGGGGGACGTGTGAAAGGATTTTTAAGAATATATTTTATAATGCAGATAATTTGCGCTGCATTTTCGATGCATATTGTAATAATGGCGTTAATTAAATGGGACGATGAACTTTGATATTGGAGAATATTATGGTATCCTTTTTATAATGTGGTTTAGTGTTCTGTATGTTTGTTCGTTCAACGAGGTAAATTTTTACATATATCCATATATCTTATTCCTTAGAGTAATAGAGATGAAAATATGATTTAAAGATGTTTTTTTTTTGTTTGTTTGTTTCTTGAGTCTAGTTGGAGTCAACGGCTGCTCCTCGTAACCTGTAAAACAAATGCTATGGTTAAAAAATAATAATGAATAAATTTTAATTAAATTTGTTCTTTCTAAAACAATAAATTTGTTCTTTCTGTTTGTTATTCTGTTCTGTTCACTACATATAAATCATGACTTAATATTGGCTTGTGTTGCTTTTTAGCAAGAAATGCACCCTCCCCCCCCATTTGCTTTCCTGGTCTTAACTTACCAGACTTCATCAGAAGTCTTATGAATTATCATTTATCTAATTACTAGAGGTCCGCCCCGGCTTCGCCTGTGGTACATCTTTCGCAATAAAAGGTAGCCTATGTCCTTTCTCGGGTATTAAAATATCTCCATACCAAATTTCATGCAAATTGGTTCAGTAGTTTAGGCGTGATTGAGTAACAGACAGACAGACAGAGTTACTTTCGCATTTATAATATTAGTATGGATTTAAGTCCTTTTCCTGACTTTTTGTATAAGTATTTGATTCAGCCTTCGAAATTGTTGAAAACAATATTTTGCTTTGAAATAATTCATAAATGTTTGAAAGACTTGAATATATTAAATATATATTTTATATTAAGAAGAATCTGGAATAGGAAAGCATATTATTAGCATGTAATAAGAAATCCTTAGATTTCTCGGTAAATTATATTTTATGTTTTTCTAGAGTCTATATCGAATATATTTTAAAAGTAGAATTTATGATAATTTTCATAATGTTATTGTAGAATTTGATGGATTCTGAGAATAATGTAATGTATCATAATAATATAATATTCCTGTACCTAATATAAGTATTTCTTGAAACAAAATATTGATCAGTAATCGTATGTAAAAACTAAAAACCCTACTTTCTTGAAAAATCTCTAATTTGAATTCATCTCCTCAATACTTTGTTAGCACCTCAAAAGCTTGTGTTTCCTTCCATGAAAATTAAAATTGAAAAACCCAATAAATGCAGTGAAAATCTGAAGAATCGAAGTATCCTTAAGTAGTAAACTCACCCACCCATCCTTTTCTCTATTAATTTAATATCAATTATTCCACGTATAAAACAACATACTTACCAAAGCGTTTAACAAAATCAATATCAAGCAACTAAAGAATCCACCAAGAACATTATTTATTTTAAATTATCTTGAATTCGAATTCAAACAATGTTACAGAGAACTTAAAAACGTTGGCCCGGGCGGTAGGTAGCTCGGATCATAAGGCATTTTTCCGAACACATACGTACCCCCCCTCCTACTCCCCCTACCCATTCCTAACCCCCCCTGATCTGAGCTCGATTGTATAGAGTAATGCTGTGTGAAATATAGAGACTTTAATTAATTTGTTTTTGTTTTTTGCAGGTTCCTTGCGAATGAAGAATTGTAAACTGGATGGTTGGAAATTTATGGTTGAAGATAGCTACACTTTTATCAAGAAGATTTCGACCAAAATTAAATATTATTGTATAGCAATATTCAACTCAATTATTAAAAGATCACTTCTTTTGCTAATTAATCATCTGTAGTCAAAATAATATGTTTTAAAAACAACACGTATTGTAGAACAATTCATCCATTTTCGAATTAAACCAACCAGGACACCGTTCCAATTCCAAACAGTCTACAACAATATAATCTGTGGCCACTCTTTACTTCGTCTCACCGATAGCTAGCTATGTGTGCGGCATTGGAACGCTGAAAGACGCCCTGTGACGAAGCCTTCCTGAAAATGTATGACCCCCTCCCCCCCTCCCGCACACAAACGAAAAAAACACATACAGCGCCGCTGTGTGCGTCTATATAACATATCACAGCTGCGTCTGTGTGCGTTCGTATTTTATTTTGAATTTTTGTAGTGAGCGTAGTATTGACATTTTTATATGTGAACTAGTGAGGTCGGAATCTTTTGGAAGAAATGGAGTTTATTGATTGGTGTTTATGAGTTTAAGAGACAAGTATGTTTGCGTTAATTTAAATTAAAGAATGAAAATAATTTGTTAAAGTTTTTACTTAAATTACATTATTGTATAGAATTAAGTACATGTGTGAAACAAAGGAATAATGTGTTTAAGTATCTCTATTATTAAGAACTGAATTACTCACAAAACGTATTATATGTATCGAAAATTGTAGTATATTTGTATTGAATAATCGTAATATTATTTAACATATTTATTTGTAAGAGGAATTCGTTTGATCTTTTATACTTAAAATAACAATAGCTTCAGTAGATATATCTTTTTTTAAAGACCCTGTTCTTAAATAATTTAAAGTACTTTTTAAATTTACAATGTTTGATGGATATTATGTTTATAGTTATATTATATACTTTTATAACATATCTAATGATCTAAAATATATAAAGTTTTACGAAATGAAAGATTGTTTTATTTAACATCTTTTATATAAGCTCTCGCTCTACCAGATTGAAGAGAGATAAAAGCTCTTTATTATTATGCTCTCGCAGATTTCAACTATGTGTGTAATTTTATTAATATCGAAGTAACTGTTTTCGGGTGACAAACTAACAAACATTGGAAATGCTTCTAGATTTTGTTGTTTAAATATAAATATATGCCAATCATCACAAATAAAATAAAAGTTATTCGATCACAATAAACCGTTGTTTTTAGTTTTTCCCAAACCTGGATTCAGCGAGAGCGCTCTACAAATCGCTGACTAACTACATACTAGACCAACAAGACAATCGATAAATTTATACTAATACCTATTATAAAGCTGTGAGTTTGTTTGTTTGTTTGAATGCGCTAATCTCAAAAACTACTGGTACTACAGGAACTACAGGTCCGATTTGAAAAATTCTTTCGGTGTTAGCTAGCCTATATTTTCTCGGGCAAAGCTATAGGCGATATATCATCACGCTAAGACCAACAGGATCTGAGCCTCGTGGGTAAAACCGCGGGGCGCAGCTAGTCTAATATATGCATATAAACACAGGTGTTATATTTGTTAACTTTAAACGGTTTTTGTCAACTTACTAGGAGGACTCTTCCATTTTCTGTCATTGAAAATTGTGTGTATGAAATAAATATATTTTTCGTTTTCATTTTCAAACTACCCACAACAATACACACGTCTGTATTTGCATCAATGTTTGAAATGGGTGCAATTATTGCATTACAAATGTTACTCGCTTGGAGTTTTTTTATTTTCTTTCCTTTGCTAAATGAAGAATTTAGCTTTGATATTATTTGCAACTGGAGTCTGTAGCGCTGATTTTGTAAACTTGTTTGTGTACGTGACTCCGCTTGGAAACTGTAAAATAAAAAATTTCAATTAGAAAATCTAAGGGTTGATGATTATGAAATGAAAATGATTACTTCAACATAATATTATATTGCAATATAATTCAATATCTATACATTCATATAATAAATCTGTAGAAGGGTCAATTCTGTACATTGAAAATATTGAAAAAATAAATAGCAGGGGGTGTTACTGGATCGATACCAAACCCAAATATGTGATTAAAAAAATTTTTGTCTGTCTGTCTGTCTCTCTGTCTGTCTGTATGTTCAGGCATCACGTGAAAACTAACGGTTCGATTTCGATGAAACTTGGTATAATTATACCTTATTATCCTGGGCGTAAAATAGGATACTTTTTATCCTGGAAAAATACGTAGAAAAAAATGTATCTTAATTTTTCAGTTTTATCCATAGACGTTGTTCTGTAGAACCGCGAACACACGTTGCGTATTATTATAGGCCTCGCCGTATTTGGGACCAATAGACATTTATAAGATGTCATTGTCAGAGTTACTCAAAATGGAGAAATAAACCATCCACGCGAAGACCGACATCCGCGCGGACGGAGTCGCGGGCGGAAGCTAGTTATACATATTTTTATAGTTTTTATTCTTTATGCTAGTTCTTATAGCAGTTTCGGGGAAAATCTTAAGCTACTCTAGGTATACCAACTCTATCTTTCCATGAAATATAAATAGATTAACTTGGTTTAATTCGTCTCTATGCATAGTAAGACAAACAGAAATTATATAAACAGAGAAAATTTAAATAACCTTCCTTGAAAATACGACCTACCTAGTACCCACTTTAGGCATGTCTCTTTATATACCTAGGTACTTATAGTACCTATATTATAAAAGCATGATGTATCTTAAATGTTATTAGACATCTTGATTATCCCAGGTAGGTAATTAGTTAAGTATTATTAGACATCTCGATGAACCAATTGCACCCCTACAATAAAAACACGGCACAAAAAATCGCGTCCTAACAATAGCGATTGCGTTCAAACAAAACATTCAGCTAGGCACTCTAGAACCTGCGACGTTCAAAGCTCCAAGTAGAACTCTCGTGGAGGGGGTACAAGTGCATCTCAAAGAAATGCAGATTTTACACGTCGCTACACTTTGGATGTGTCGTGTTTGTACCGTCAGCAGAATCGTTGACCAGTTAATTTTTTACACATCTATACTAATATTATAAAGCTGAAGAGTTTGTTTGTTTGAACGCGCTAATCTCAGGAACTACTGGTCCGATTTAAAAAAATTCTTTGGGTGTTAGAAAGCCCATTTATCGGGGTAGGCTAGGCTATATATCATCACGCTAAGATCAACAGGAGCGGAGCAATTCATGTAAAACCGCGGAGCACAGCAAGTGATATGTAAAGATACAAATGCTGTGGGAAAGATTGAAAGCTTCTTGTATAAATATTTCCTTTTTTTGTAATATTTGTTTTATTTATGCAATAAAATATTTTCTTTAGAAGGAATAACGATAACCTAGGAACTGTACAAACAAACAACTGTCGGTATTTAATTAAGAGGATTCTTTAAATTCATTCTCAATTATTCTCTTTCAAATAACGACTATCAAATCGCCTTTAATAAGAAGTATAAATAACCACAATATATTGAAAACACAAAAGAAACAAATGACAATGAAGCAATTAATAAAAACAAATGACCAATTACTGATCGTCAAGTTTATAAACACGTCTACAAATACTATCTCTCCCAAGAATTTATCTTTGCTATTGTTGTAACGTACCGTTTTATTTATGGAAAAGATCTATTTTTTCAGTCGTTTTCATGTGGGTAGCGTGGCCGAGCGGTCTAAGGCGCTGGTTTAAGGCACCAGTCTCTTCGGAGGCGTGGGTTCGAATCCCACCGCTGCCAAGATATTTTTTTATGAAAATAATAATGAAATACTTACTGAAAATTATACTAAACGAATATTAATAATGCTAATTTTGATTAGATCTAATAAATTTTTAGCCCTACTTTTTACCTGCCAAATACATATTATATTTGTGATATGTATACTTCGATTGGTATTTGTATTATATTTATTCTTATTTGATAGATATATATTAATTTCCTTAATTATAAAAACGATAACCTGCTGTTTTTATCATATACGTAAATAGATTGGAACAAGCATTTCACAAATAAAAATAAAAAAAACCTATAAAACTTATTTGCTGACGGTACACCGAATATGACACTCATTATGCGAGGCGAGGATTTCTCTAAAATATTTCGTAAAACGTAAGGCGACACGTGATTCGCTTCCGTCTTGCCTTTGTATAATTATCAACAAATAAACTATTTTCTGAGCAATTAGGATCTATCTATACATCCAGTAGGTACCTCTACCATGAGTTGACATAGTTAAGGACGTATTTACAAATTGACGCGCATCAATTTTAGGTATTGAGTCTTACTACTACACGTGCACGGCTCACACACACATCGAAATGCGCGAAGCGGCGAAATTATGAGTAAACTGACACGACTTGATAATTGAGCTTATTTTTATTGCTATGTTTTTTTTTAACTTTACTTTGATTTGTAAAGTTTGTAACGTTGAATGGTCACAAAAGTAGATACCATTTATCTAATTTCACTGGACAGTGATTGTTTGGTAAACAAGTACTTGCCGAAGTGTACTTCGAAGACTGGTACTGGAACTCATAGACGAGTGGAGCTAGGTGTGCCGAGTTTGGGCTCGTTTTGTTAGTAATGTTGAGACCTTACCTCCGGACTTGATGGAATGACCTGCAGGTGTACTTCGAAGACTGCTACTGGAACTAATAGACGAGTAGAGCTAGGTGTGCCGAGTTTGGGCTCGTTTTGTTAGTTATGTTGAGACCTTACCTCCGGACTTGATGGAGTGACCTGCAGGTGTACTTCGAAGACTGCTACTGGAACTAAAAGACGAGTAGAGCTAGGTGTGCCGAGTTTGGGCTCGTTTTATTAGTTATGTTGAGACCTTACCTCCGGACTTGATGGAATGACCTGCAGGTGTACTTCGAAGACTGCTACTGGAACTAAAAGATGGATAGAGCTAGGTGTGCCGAGTTTGGGCTCATTTTGTTAGTTATGTTGAGACCTTACCTCCGGACTTGATGGAGTGACCTGCAGGTGCATTTACCAAATATGTTTTATTAATTAATGTAATAATATAGTGTCGACTTATAAAAATACTACAGGTTTGCCGGCAGCTTCGCCTGCATCATTTTTAAATTTAACCCAAATTCGGCGCCATTTTGAAATTCTTTGTTAATTGACCGATTTCGTTCAAAATCGATATCTGAGGATCCTTAGGATCACAAAACAGGAAACTGTTACAAAAATTTGAAAAAGTCAACGCCATTTTGAAATTTTCTGTTATTGTACCGATTTCGTTCAAAATCGATATCTGAGGCTCCCTGGGATCGCAAAACAGGAAACTGGTACCAAAATTTTAAAAAGTCAGCGCCATTTTGAAATTCTTTGTTATTGTACCGATTTCGTTCAAAATCGATATCTGAGGATCCTTAGGATCACAAAACAGGAAACTGTTACCAAAATTGAAAAAAAGTCAACGCCATTTTGAAATTTTCTGTTATTGTACCGATTTCGTTCAAAATCGATATCTGAGGCTCCCTGGGATCGCAAAACAGGAAACTGGTACCAAAATTTTTAAAAGTCAGCGCCATTTTGAAATTCTTTGTTATTGTACCGATTTCGTTCAAAATCGATATCTGAGGCTCCCTGGGATCGCAAAATAGGAAACTGGTACCAAAATTTTTAAAAGTCAGCGCCATTTTGAAATTCTTTGTTATTGTACCGATTTCGTTCAAAATCGATATCTGAGGCTCCCTGGGATCGCAAAACAGGAAACTGGTACCAAAATTTTAAAAAGTCAGCGCCATTTTGAATTTTTTTGTTATTGTAGCGATTTCGTTCCAAATCGATATCTGAGGATCCTTAGGATCACAAAACAGGAAACTGTTACCAAAATTGAAAAAAAGTCAACGCCATTTTGAAATTTTCTGTTATTGTACCGATTTCGTTCAAAATCGATATCTGAGGCTCCCTGGGATCGCAAAACAGGAAACTGGTACCAAAATTTTAAAAAGTCAGCGCCATTTTGAATTTTTTTGTTATTGTACCGATTTCGTTCAAAATCAATATCTGAGGATCCTTAGGATCACAAAACAGGAAACTGTTACCAAAATTGAAAAAAAAAGACAACGTCATTTTGAAATTTTCTGTTATTGTACCGATTTCGTTCAAAATCGATATCTGAGACTCCCTGGGATCACAAAATAGGAAAATGGTACCGAAATTTAAAAAATTCGGCGCCATTTTGAAATTCTTTGTTAATTGACATATTTCGTTCAAAATCGATACCTGAGGATCCTTAGGATCAAACTCAGCTCTGCTGGTTACGCTGGCAGAAAGATTCGACAGTTAACTGACATAGAAACTGCAAGAATTGTATATTTTGCTTCTTTACCAGCTGAATTTATTAAATTTTGGTACCAGTTTCCTATTTTGCGATCGTAGATCCTCAGATATCGATTTTGAAGGAAATCGGTACAACAAAGAATTTCAAAATGGCGTTGACTTTTTTTCAATTTTGGTAACAGTTTCCTGTTTTGTGATCCTAAGGATCCTCAGATATCGATTTTGAACGAAATCGGTACAATAACAAAGAATTTCAAAATGGCGCTGACTTTTTAAAATTTTGGTAACAGTTTCCTGTTTTGCGATCCCAGGGAGCCTCAGATATCGATTTTGAACGAAATCGGTACAATAACAGAAAATTTCAAAATGGCGTTGACTTTTTTTCAATTTTGGTACCAGTTTCCTGTTTTGCGATCCCAGGGAGCCTCAGATATCGATTTTGAACGAAATCGGTACAATAACAAAGAATTTCAAAATGGCGCTGACTTTTTAAAATTTTGGTACCAGTTTCCTGTTTTGCGATCCCAGGGAGCCTCAGATATCGATTTTGAACGAAATCGGTACAATAACAAAGAATTTCAAAATGGCGCTGACTTTTAAAAATTTTGGTACCAGTTTCCTGTTTTGCGATCCCAGGGAGCCTCAGATATCGATTTTGAACGAAATCGGTACAATAACAAAGAATTTCAAAATGGCGCTGACTTTTTAAAATTTTGGTACCAGTTTCCTGTTTTGCGATCCCAGGGAGCCTCAGATATCGATTTTGAACGAAATCGGTACAATAACAGAAAATTTCAAAATGGCGTTGACTTTTTTTCAATTTTGGTACCAGTTTCCTGTTTTGCGATCCCAGGGAGCCTCAGATATCGATTTTGAACGAAATCGGTACAATAACAAAGAATTTCAAAATGGCGCTGACTTTTTAAAATTTTGGTACCAGTTTCCTGTTTTGCGATCCCAGGGAGCCTCAGATATCGATTTTGAACGAAATCGGTACAATAACAAAGAATTTCAAAATGGCGCTGACTTTTAAAAATTTTGGTACCAGTTTCCTGTTTTGCGATCCCAGGGAGCCTCAGATATCGATTTTGAACGAAATCGGTACAATAACAAAGAATTTCAAAATGGCGCTGACTTTTTAAAATTTTGGTACCAGTTTCCTGTTTTGCGATCCCAGGGAGCCTCAGATATCGATTTTGAACGAAATCGGTACAATAACAGAAAATTTCAAAATGGCGTTGACTTTTTTTCAATTTTGGTAACAGTTTCCTGTTTTGTGATCCTAAGGATCCTCAGATATCGATTTTGAACGAAATCGGTCAATTAACAAAGAATTTCAAAATGGCGCCGAATTTGGGTTAAATTTAAAAATGATGCAGGCGAAGCTGCCGGCAAACCTGTAGTATTTTTATAAGTCGACACTATATTATTACATTAATTAATAAAACATATTTTGTAAATGCACCTGCAGGTCACTCCATCAAGTCCGGAGGTAAGGTCTCAACATAACTAACAAAATGAGCCCAAACTCGGCACACCTAGCTCTAACCATCTTTTAGTTCCAGTAGCAGTCTTCGAAGTACACCTGCAGGTCATTCCATCAAGTCCGGAGGTAAGGTCTCAACATAACTAATAAAACGAGCCCAAACTCGGCACACCTAGCTCTACTCGTCTTTTAGTTCCAGTAGCAGTCTTCGAAGTACACCTGCAGGTCACTCCATCAAGTCCGGAGGTAAGGTCTCAACATAACTAACAAAACGAGCCCAAACTCGGCACACCTAGCTCTACTCGTCTATTAGTTCCAGTAGCAGTCTTCGAAGTACACATGAAGGTCACTCCATCAAGTCAGAAACTAAATATGAAATTTATAATCCCATAAGTATGAAAAACTATAAATAAAATCTTTCCTTGGTGTGCCTTGGTTGTCGGTGCAGAATGCGTCAATGATCAAGTTTATTAGGTCAAATATTTTGTATACGTACAGCGATCTTTTCGTAAACGAGGAGCTGCCTACAAGCGTCACAGCGTCTACTCACAAAGGCGTCCGAGCGCCGACTAAATTACTAAAATATTTCATTACAAATTTTTGTACAATAAATCAAGATAGTGTCAAATAAAATAACCCTTATTTCCATGCAATAAGTATCACGCGTTACAGTTAAATATGTGAAAAAATAAGATTTGATTTTAATTTTTTTCTCAGCTTATTTGTAACATTTTGATAGTTTTAGTTCCTACCTTTTTGAGTTGGACATGTCTGCTTACTTAAAATATTTTTAAATAAGTAAATTTATTTTATTAAATAATAGAAAAATGCTTCTATATTCATCACGATATTGTCAATTTTGTGTGAAGAGGCAACGGAAATTATTTTTTACAATATTATAAACCAAAATTTTCGATTAAATAATTCCTACCATTTAAAGATTAAGGAGTAATTTATCTATGGTAATTATTAGTCAGATTTGGTTTTGTATTATTTTGCCGCAAAATGCATCGAAAAACTGCTTATTTTTGTCAGATTCGTAAACGCGTCCTTAAATCGTCTGACGTAACTACAATAGTAAACGTGAATAGTTCACTTAATTTTCACGAGATTAATTACCGTGAATGACGTATCTATCGTCGAAGAGTTATAAACTATGGCGTAATATGTCAAAATTAGAACTCATGGTGCAAAAATTGTATGGTTACAACAGCGAGTGT
Organism: Colias croceus; assembly: GCF_905220415.1. Taxonomy (NCBI): domain Eukaryota; kingdom Metazoa; phylum Arthropoda; class Insecta; order Lepidoptera; family Pieridae; genus Colias; species Colias croceus. The sequence continues at coordinate 1,408,471 of NC_059555.1, forward strand.
AGTATAGTTTACTATACGTTATCTACTGTAGTATACTATTGCTCCTCATGGTAGGCTTTTTAGTCCCGCTACGGCACACTAGGGGCGCTGTACGAAATTTTATACAAACCGCTTACTACAATCGCAAGTAAACTCATTGTAGAGCTACTGACTTGATTATCATGCCCCTAAATTATATTGATATCGATTCCGTTCCTAACATTCTTAGATTATATTATCAAACGACTTCTAGTTCTGTTCTTAATGCGTCTGTTCTTACGTACACGTGAGGACTTTGGCTTGGATGAACCGATTTTTATGATTCATTTTTAATTTGAAAGATCGTGTCTGGTTTTGTGTAGTTCTGACAATTTGAAAACTTAGTAACTGTGGTGATAAGTTATATTGCTTAAAAATCTATAAGTACCTACCTAAGTATCTTCTTAGATTCCATTATTGTATCCATTTTTTCTAACCTTTGAGATAAGAAACGTAACCTTTGATCTAACCTTTAGAAGTTTTCAATAAACTGAACCTTTTAAAAAATAAAATCTTCATGCTTCGTAACTTTACATGAGTATGTTATGAAGATGTGTGTTGCTCTCCAACGCGAGAAGTACTGAATCGATTTTGTTGCAATTTACTTTAAGTTATAGACTACCCACCTAGTTTGTACATATTTGGTTAGTATGCGTGCAGCACCATGAGTTAAATTTAAACGTAACATGTTTTTAAGAAACGATACTACATGTACCATTTTATTGTTAAACCAAATCAATTTAAGTTAACCAAATATTCCAAGTTACAGACGTTAAATTTAGCAATTCCCATAACGAGGCCCGACATAATTATTGCGAAGAGTTCCGATTCGCATATTGGAAAATTTTCAATAACAATGAAACTCAAACTTAGCACATTACACGATCGTAATGTAAAACGATTAAGAGGAAAGTTTTTCAGAAAGGGTGTGGCTGTAACCTAGGGTTGAGTGTATGGAGCTGATAATACCACCCCTTTTGAATTTATGAGAATGTGGTGTTGTCATGATAGGAAAATAGTTAATAATTAATGAATGAGTTAATGAATCGATTATTAAAACAACATAAAATAGAGGTGTTAATATTGCACCTTATTGAAAATTATAAACTGCTTTCTAACGAAGGAGATAGTTTAAATTACGTTACTGTTAAGGAATACCAAGAGCACAAAGACAATAAAATCACAATGTACCTAATCGATATTTTAGAAAAACATTAAATTATTAGAGACTTTATCAAAGTAGTCTGGGTCTGTGAAATGTTGTAGTTGTGTTTAAATATGAAAATAAAAAGAAATACTAAACGACCTAATGCATTTTGTAGAGAATTTAATTACCACTAAAAATAAAATCAAGATTTAACGAAACACGTGTCTATCTGCCCATTTTTTTCATTCCCGTTTTTGACGGTATTAACAGCTCCATATAAATCTACAATTAGACAATCGGTGGATTGGCGAAGCGTGAGCCATTAGGCTTTTAATTGAAAATAGCGTGAAAGCTGTAAATTGTGACTGCACCCGCCTGCAGTGTCCTTCGATTTAATTATTGCCTCCCTCGTAGACATTTTAAATAACAATAAATTAATTGAAGGGCAAAAATTATCTAATTCCATTAAAATTTTATTGATATTTTCTTGTAATGATGGGCTTACTTTTATCGTAACTGTTGATATAATGTTCTATACTATTTTTTGACTGAAATATTTATTTAATATATAATTAAACTATAACCTAAAATTATAAAATACTAGCTTACCGCCCGCGGCTTCGCTCGCTTTGGCTTAAACCTAATAAATTATAATATACCTCTAGAGGTACTAAAACCATCCTCTTGAATCACTCTATGTATTAAAAAAACGCATCAAAATCCGTTGTTTAGTTTGAAAGATTTAAGCAAACAAAGGGACATAGGGACAGAGAAAGTGACTTTGTTTTATACTATGTGGTGATACGCTTCTGCAGATAATTATATAGATACAGACATTCTATTCTCAATTTACAAAAACACAAAACATCAACTCAAAAAGTCCCTCTTTGAAATAAAACTTTGTACAAACTTCTATTTTACTACTTCCAAACGTACCGATAAACAATTTGAATTAATTCCACCAGGGCTCGAACCCTCCGATCGGCTATCGGTTCGGGGTTCGATTCCCGCGGGTTGTAATTAGATTGTTAGTTACATGCGATAGTAATGTGTCATGTGTGGACAGGAACGTTTTGATACTTGTGTGTTTGAATTAAAATATTTGAAGTTGGGTTTTGTATGAGCTATTGTTCAAGTCGAATGTAAAAATTAACTTTATTACTCTATTAAAATAAAAACTAGATTGCATTCAGCCATTCCCGATTAATGAAGTCGTTATGAATTAGGTACGTAGGGTCGACTCACTTCATTCAATAATTAAACTATTGTCAATATTATCTACTTACTTCATGGTGTTATTTAAGTATGTACCTAAATTATAAATTTGTATTTATTTTTTATGTGAATAATTAAGAAATCATTTATTCATGAATCAAATAAATTGTGAATCAATCATGCAATATGTGGAACCTACTATAAACAATATTCACTTAATTTTTAACATTAAGACCAATTTCGTATGCATATGTTAATTCAAGTATCAATTTTCTCCTCTTCCTAATACGAAAAACATCAGCCAAACAACAACAGTATTAAATTTACAAAGTATCAAAACAGGTACGTCGCGCTATACAAAACTTTGATGGCGATAAGAAAGTCAGTTGAAAATATACATAATTTTAACGAACGGCGGCCAGTGGCGTGTTAACTACAATTTTATATGCCGATGTCTCAAATTTCGTTATTATCAGCTTTATGGGTTTTTCTTGGATGTCCAAGACTAGTAGGAAGTGGTTTAAACCGACTGCGTTGGGAAGAAGGTGATGATTAAGTGTAAGCATAGGTATTTATTTTGCATAATTAATGTCTTCATGACAAGTGATGTGAATATGTCATAAAAAGCACAGTCTGTAGGCGCCATCAATAGTGTCTACTCACTTTTTATCTTCAATAGACTACGACAAAAGTTAAAAAAAAAGTACAAGACTAATCTCCATAAATAGGCTACTTGGCACTATTTGATTAACCAAATTACAACCAGCTGTCACAAATTCCAATTTGAAAAAAAAATTCTAACACGAGAAACGTATCAGCATATTTTAGAATCTTATACGGGATACTTATGTTCCAATCTCCGACTCAGAAAATGTTATAGATTTCTTATAATAACTCTTACATCATCAATTATTGAATTTACAACTGTTAATATATTATATTGTTTATGTTTCATTAAAAACCGTTACTTAGCATGTTTTATTTCAATCAAATTTTTTGAGCAATATAGAGCAACATGCACATCGACACCTTATAGAAAAAGCAAGTAAGGCCTTGTTAGATTCCCATGCAAAGAAAGAAATCAGTCAAAGCTTAAAGCTTGACCTTAGGTAGAAGCATAGTACCTACGATTAGAAGCCCCAGAAATATTTTGTATTACGTCTATATCACGAAGTAAAGTATCAAAATAATCATAAAATGTTTATTATAACATTATCTAAACATATCCTACTCAATACCACTAATAGATAAATAACCTCCAAATGTCCGTTACCACCAAAACTTAAGACGGTACCAGGAGCACATACTCTTAAAGAGTAATTAACGAAACTGCTATTGACCTTAAGGCCGTGTACGCGGTCCGTGCGCTGTTTGGCTCAAATATGTGATTTTTCAAACCAGATTGTCCATCAACCACTTATCTTACAAACATATGAATTACTAATACTTTTAGGAAATTTTATTGTCCATATAGTTAGTTAAGAGTTTTTTTCAATTAATACAGTATTTGTGAATACCATCAAGATAACTGAGCCGATGATTACTTGATTTCGCTTTTAGTGTCAATTTCGAAGCTGAAAATATCTGAAATCGCTGACAGATCTAACACACAATTTTTTTTAACTAACTGCAAAAATCCTTTTTAAAATAGTTAGTTAAAAGATTTTTTTATTTTGGACTCCTAACTTACGAAATTAAAATCCGAACAATGTGAATTTTTTTAGAAATTATAGTCGACAAAATGATTATTTTCACCAAGATATTTGACTTAGTTTAATATTATTTTTACATATTGCAATAAAAGAACGTCTTACTTATAAGATAAAATTTAAAAAATCAACTAAGGTACCTCTATTATTTTTCTACAATTTTTTTTAAAGTACTATAAAACACTGCGCGCGACCCGATTAAAATCAGTCGGCAGCGAGCCTTTCCAGAGAGAGGACATGTTGCTCGGCGCTCTCCTGTGGACTTATGCTGTTCATAGTAAAAGGATAGCGCAAGCCGCGATCTATCGTAATAGATCGCGGAGATTTTGACTTGCGTTAAATTGAATAAGCCCTCTTAACAATAGTACTCGAACAATTTGAACTTCCTCCCAAGGGATTATCAACTCTATTGTAAGTAGATAAGGTGTATTTTTGATTGTTGTCTCGCATGACCGGTCAGTTACGGTCTATACACCTGATACGAACGCAATTAGAGGCAAGGCGGTTATTTTGCGGTGAGCCAAGGAAGTAGGACAAAGGGCCCATCGATATGTATCGATCGACTTTCACATGTCTTTGTTGTTAAAAACGAATTATTGAATGTCTTACTTTTATTTTATTTTTTCTGTAGAAAATGTTTTGTTTATTTTTCGTGTTAAGTGATGTGGATGAAGGGAAGTTAATTGATGTGTAAAACAAAATAAGTGTGTTTTGTTTGTCCGTCTGTCATCTTTTTAATACCTATTACTTACCTAGATGTCATAATGTGATATTGAGCATTTTTCTATCAGCGGAAAGTTTAATGTTTTGAGCATCAAAATTGAGTTAGATCCAAAGTGAAATAGAGAGGCAAAATTTACAAATTATATAATAAGTAGGTACAATAAGAGATTATTATACCGATAAGAATAGAATAATATATTGTAAACTAAGATGTTAGAGTTACGCTGTTTCACTGATTACCAGCCGTGACCATTCATTGTTTAAATGTATTCGTAACAATAGTCCTAGATTTCCCTTAGAAACCTTTAGAAACTCAATTAACTAGGAAACGTGGTGTCAAATATACACAATTAGGTTTCTGCCCGCGCAGTCAAAGAAAAAACCCGCATAGGTAGTTCCCGTTCCCATGGGATGTCCGTGATTGCGTCATTTTCCCGGGATAAAAAGTAACCTATGTCCTTTCTCTTCAGGTATCAAAATATCCCTATACCAAATTTCATGAAAATTGGTTCAGTAGGTAGTTCAGGCGTGATTGAGCAACAGACAGACAGACAGAGTTACTTTCGCATTTATAATATTAAGTATGGATTAATTAAAAACATTAATAATAATATGAACGAGGGCCTCTGCGTGTTGGATCCGTGTCCCCACGTAAGCCTTCCAAAGGACCGGGTACCTTCCTTATGATGGTACCCGTGTATTATGGAATATGAACGAGAATTTAAATAATGGATGAAAAATAATTATTAACAAAAGTCTGTAAACAGAGTTAAGATTGTCTGAACTAACCCAAATTTAAATAGAACCACATGGTAGGAATCAGCTTTCAAATAAGAAATGAATTATCAATATCAGTTCACCCATCGCAAGTTTAGAAGTGACGAATCCAAAAAAATACAGATGAATTGAAACTTCTCCGTTTTTGAAAATCGGTTGCAAACAACAAAGTAAACTTCTTTACAACGATAGAAAAGTGTATTTCAATTGTTATAGACTATCCAGTATCCATATCACCTGTCACAACCCTTAAAACTTAAAATTCATTATAACCCTCAAAAACGGCGCTCGCGCACATGACCTCAAATCATTCAAGATCAAATATATCAGCCATTTTTAATTAAAAAAACCACATTCGGTCAGTGCGCAGTGGTGCGGTACAATCGACTTCCGATCTTCCATGCAACCGTCTCTTTCTCACACACTAGTTGTGCTATCGCTATCTCGCTCTAACGTGGTGTAATTAGCTATGTTGTAAGAGGTTTTGTTAGCGACATGTGTCTGATGGGAGCTGTTAATTATTCGATTTTTATCAGATATCGACGTTAATGTAAATTTTAGAACTTAATTCTTAACGTATTTCCCTTAATTATGGTGGTTTGGTGTGGTAAAATTTATTGTAAACCGCTCACTGTATTGAAGATTAGACAACATTTTATTTTTATGAAATAACGATAATATGACCACCAAATTGTAGACAATCATTAATCACCTGACAGAATTAAATTATTGTTTAATTAAATATTAGTATTTACACAAACTTACCAATATTTGTGTATTGTAATAATAGATATTTACTTTCTAAATTGTGCATAAATCTAGAAATGACAACTATAAAACAATAACTTCGCTACTTTTCTTATAAAGTGCAACAGGCAGATAAACAAAGAGAACTTTAACACCACTCGACCATCATGAAATCTATACTAATATTATAAAGCTGAAGAGTTTGTTTGTTTGAACGCGTTTATCTCGGGAACCACTGGTCCGATTTGAAAAATTATTTCAATGTTAGATAGCCCATTTATCGAGGAAGGCTATATAGTTATATACCATCACGCTAAGACCAACAGGAGCGGAGGAACGCGGGTGAAACCGCGCGGAACAGCTAGTGTAGGTAATATAATAGCGTAGGTTTAACAATTGATTACTTATATATAAGTAGAGGATAAATAAATGTTATCATGTAAACTAGAATATATTTGTAGAAAAAATATAGTTTTGAGCTGCGCATAACGCCTAATAGATCTCAGCAATCTATAGGAAAAAATAATAATTCACATAATTGTTAAAATACAACGAAGCATTAAACCGATACAAGCTATTCCACTCAAATCCCATGCAGAATAGATACAATAAACCATAAATAACAATCATGCAAATAAGCCGTCAAATGCCAAAAATTTAAATAAAAGCCATAAAATCGCTCCGATCACAATACAAGGGAATCTCACAGAGTGTGCTCACAATGAATCTGAACCTACGGCACTTACGCCAGAATAAGCTTAGCGACCTTTAATGAGCTATTGAAAAATGATACCAAAAATAATTCCTAGCCAAGAATTTGCATAAGCCATTTAAGGGTTAAACTCTTCCCATACTAAACGCTGTCACGCAATTTTCAACCCTAATCCGCTGGGGCGGAATACATTTTGCATTGTAATGGGATTTCTGCAATCTTCTAAGACTCGTTTCAAGCAAATTTTTACTCTACAGCACGGTGATAGAGCTTATTTTACAAAAATGGTGTATGAAAAAGATGCAAGTTACGCTGTCATCTTGCGAATTCGATTAGGCGGTGATTGCAATTCCAATATTAAATCCGTGACAATAGAGATCAAAATGCATTATACACGTCTTTAAAATCTTTAGTGATCTTCGTGAAGTTTTAGAACGTTATTACGTTATGCAAATGTATATTGTATTACTTATAGATAAAGTTCAAAATTGATTATTTAGCACGGCTTAAAAATCATAATATGACAATTGTTAACCCATAAATGGTGTATGCAAATTTTGTAATATTGTAGGACCAAAGGGTGCATCAATATCTCGATGACAGATGCACAGATAATTTAAAAAACATCGTGTCATGTTACCTTGAAGGCTGGAACGAATTTTTGTATGCGTTTTAGTTGATATTTTAAAAAACGATTCATATTGCTGTTTAAGTACTTGTGTGAATTTTGGAAGTAAACATCTTTGGTTGTTGTTTTTGGGTTTTTCTTTGACTGTGCGGGCGAAGCTGCGGGTGGAAAGCAAGTATAAAATAATTTTTAAATCTTTTTATTTTAATTATTGGATTAAGACTGAAATTTTAGAAACTATAGGACAACAAACAATAAGAAATACTCTCTAAATGTTTATCTGTGTCAATTTTCCTCAAAATCTGTTCAGCACTTTTTAGTTTTTACTATTAACGTGGAAGCGTGGAAGATTTCAGACATACTTATTCCCTTAGTCAATAGTGTCTTTTAAATTTTATTTTTCCTTACCTATGAAAAATTTATAAGTAGGTATAATAGACCTATATAGAATATTGACCTTTGGTAAAAAAAGTTCACCTTTAAACACTTATCGATACAATTTCTTCCATAACAATATAAATTGTAAACAAACAGACTTTCTTTATAATTTATTACTATTTGCAGAAAGCGTAAACAATATATCGACCTACAAAAATGCGAAGTTATTGTCTTTTATTATAACAATAATACTTGAACTTTCTTTATATTATTTCGATTGGTTCTAAGTATGGAGAAGGCACTTTATCTGTAGTGCAAAAATATTTAATTTTGAAATTAATGATTTTTGTTTCTTTGTTAAACTTATGGGAAGATATACTTACTATTTTTGTACAATTATTACATTATATACCTACCTAATAATTATCATAATCACTTCGACTAAATTTTTCTCCTGGCCTCTTTTGTATGAAATTGTAGGTACCTACGTATGTTGTTTCATACCATATCTATCTTATTAACGCAGGCATATTAGTACGTCTGTTACTTGTTACAAATATAAACTATCTAATAATATTTATTTGAGAACCCAACTCAATTAATTAAGCTAATAATACATTAATTTGACCATACAAAAACAGTTTAAAACAAAGTATAACTGCACTTAAACTTAACTTTAACTTAAAAAAAGCGTCTTCCATACTTACCCAACTTATCGACAGGTGTTACGGTCGCTCGTCCTTTAGAAGTCATTTAGTAAGTCGGCCATGAGTCATCAGCTGTTTTCTGTCAATATAATTACCTATAGGTGCAGTGGTGTTAAAGATAGGGGGTTCGATCATGCTGAAAATATTTCTAAATTATAAGTGAATCATATTATGTTAGCGTTTTAGTTAAGTGCCTACTTATCTTAAATATTTAGCCCTTGCAAGTTTCTTTTAACCACGATTATGTTTTTTGAACTTTTTGCCATACAATAAATATACAGAAAATAAGAAACTTCGTTTTCGAAACGTTTTTTGTAAAAGTCAAACCATGAAACTAATTGAACCCACTTCGTCTGAAAATAAATTTAAAATATTCAAAATTTATTGATAACTAAGCTTCCTAATTGCTCCTTTAATAACGAAAAAGGTAATCATCAAATTCGGATAAAAAAAAACAACACCCATTGAACAAAACATTCAAATTCGAAATTCAAATCCAGGACCATGATTTAAAAGAATCATTAACCCGTTATTTAAATCCGAATCGAATTAAATGCAACTGTAACATTTGTAACTATTCAAAATTAGATTAATGATCGAGTTGACAAGCAAATCGATACAATAATCGATTGAATCATCTATACGAATTACACGCATCGATTGAACATCGTTACATTTAACAAATGACTTCTAAGAATAACTTTTAATAATAATTTTCTTGCAGAAACGTGTTACTTATATAATAGATGATAGAATCCTTCCTATCCTGCTAGTAATATTTTGTATGTATGTATGTTTGTTAGTCTTTCACGCAAATACTACTGAAGCGATTATAATGAAATTTAGCACACATAAAGAGGTTAACTGGGAATAACACATAGGATAGGTTTTTTCCCGGAAATCCCACGGGAATGGGACAATGCGCGTTTTTCTTTGAAAACGCGGGCGAAGCGGGCGAAAAGCTAGAAGTAATAGATAATAATAAAGATAAATGGCAATTTTCACCAACTAAAGGTAGATACAGAAATAATGGTTTAGACATGATTGAAAGTTAAAATATAAACTTAAAATTTAATTTATTAAAATTGATTATTTCAATTGCTGTTTACGAACATTGGCAAATTTTTATTTTTCTAATATATAATATTTATATGTATATTTCAAGCTTTTGCAACCACTTATTTCGTCTATGTCTTGCGTGAGAAATACTAAGTAATTTATATAAAATTACACAAAAACTCCACTTAAGTATATTATTATCGAGGAATGTGATTGATCTTGCGGTTAGTTTAAACTGAACGTTAGCTATTACCTCTAACTATGTAATAAGATAATATCGATCAATTGACTCAATAAGAAATAGTAAAATAGGTAGTTGTAAGGAAGTAATAAAATAGATTCTATAAATAATTTAGAATTTGATTTATAGTATTAAGTCTAGATAAATATAGGTTTATCATGAATAACAAATTAATAAACATATTATTACAATTACAATTACAATTTATTTATTACAAATTATTATTAGGTACTAAAAAGGTATTATTACAATTACAATTTATTTATTACAAATTATTATTAGGTACTAAAAAGGTATTATTACAATTACAATTTATTTATTACAAATTATTACAATTTATATTAATGTGAAAATATAAATAGGCTACTAAAACAGTTTATTCAAGCCAATGTTTCCCTAGCTAGGTTATTGGGCAAATGGGCAACCAGTAGGTAGGTATTTAGGAGATACAGCTTGCCTCTAACATAAATTCACAAAAAGCTTCTTAGCATGTAATTATATTATTAAAACGAAATCTATACTAATATTATAAAGCTGAAGAGTTTTTTGGTTTGTTTGATTGTTTGTTTGTTTGTTTGAACGCGCTAATCTCGGGAACTACTGGTCCAATTTGAAAAATTCTTTCGGTGTTAGATAGCCCATTTATCGAGGAAGGCTATAGGCTAGACTATACAATTATCATCACGCTAAGACCAACAGGAGCGGAGCAATGCGGGTGAAACCGCGGGGAACAGCTAGTATAAGATAAACTGATGAAATTATTGCATTGTCACCGATCCTTGTTATGTGTACAAAGTTTGAATTAAATCTGTCTGTGTTTGAATTAAGTCTAATCGAGTAAAAAGTCGGTTACTTACAAACATACAGGTGAAGTTAATGCGTGTTAAAAAGTAAAAACAGTAATGAAGTTAGCGTAAGTTGTAATATTATTAGCTATACATTTGGAGGGGTAAAATAACGCGCAAAAAGCGCCATAATAATATTCACTTTCACCTATCTACCAAATAGAAATCTATTAATACTCAAATGACAGGATATACAAACTCTTTTTACATTTCCGAACTGAATGCACTATTAAAAAAATAAAACACCCATCCGAATTCAAATTTCGAAAGTGGAGCATTCAAAAAACGAACTGCCATCAATTAGAGTAACTCAATACGGTGTCACATTAAAATGACGAGTCGCACTAATGGATTTCCAAATTTGAATTTCAAATTCGAACGTTCGAACGCATTGGCGGGAACCGACCACAGACTATTATTATACAAAGCCGTGCAGCCAGTGTTAATAATATCATTATTAATTATGTGTTGATAAATAAATCTTAAAAGTTTAAAGGTATGATTAAATAAAAATATATTTATTTTAAATGTTTTTCAAGTAGAAATAGAATAATGCTCACACTGATTTCACGAAGCTCAACAAAGCAATAAAAACCTATTAAACGCGTGCTAAAATACCACACGATTTTATTCAACAAGCATATGATAACACACAAAAAATACAGCAAGTCCCGAGCCGCCCACGGACAAACACACAAACCGATCTCATTACTAACAATGCGCAATATATTACGCCGTTTCCGGTGTGAATCGAATCGGTGCACTCTTTCTAACAAATGGATGATATAGTATCCGTCCCTTTCTAGCCGTCAAGATCATTAGGCGATACATTATTTTTTAAATTCGGTCTTCAATTCGCTGAGATAGATCGTGAGTTGAATTATTGTATTTTTTATTGTAAAAACTTATAGTGATAGTTGTTTTGTTCTCTGTCTAGATTTAGAATAGATATTTCAAACTTATATCAACCACAGATAACTTAAAGTTCCAACTTATACACTTTTTTACATTTACTTAGTAACTCTCCTAACCATAACATGCTTTAAGAAAATTTTAAAATACCGTTCTTTATATACTTAAGTGTTTTTTATACATCCCGGAATTGAATGTAATAATCATAAGTTAATAAATAAATATTTCGGCTATTTTCACACACGGCACGATCTGATCTCATACTAAGCTTTCGCTTGTGCTATGGAAACCAGATGGCTGATAAACATCTTAATATATATAAATCTCGTGTCACAATGTTTGTCCTCAATGGACTCCTAAACCACTTAACCGATTATAATAAAATTCGCACACCATGTGCAGTTTGATCCAACTTGAGAGATAGGATAGTTTAAATCTCAAATCGTTTAAGGGCCCATGGACCGAAATTCATGTTTCTAAATCATGTTATTTTCAGAGAAATCATCATATTTAAAATCCTAAAAAAATATATAGTACAGATAAACGTTTGATCTAGTGGAATTTTTGGATAGAAACACAATATTAAATATTTAACTCGATAAAAAAAAAATCAGAAGTAGCATCGATTTTGAAAGCATTTTCAGTTTTATGCGAATTAGGGAAACGCTATTTTTATGAAAATTTTACATTTCATTTACTAATCAGGTTTTACAGTGAAATTTTTGGATAGATTTATAATTTAGCCCCTATTTTTTTTATATAAAATATAATACGTAATATGCGACTCGCGCGCACCACGCCAGTGCCGCCAAAGTCCAACCGGACGCCATCGAGGGAGGACCTGTGCTAGTTTTGCTCCCGACCACGTTGTAGTCGCCGCTCGTATAATTAGAACCGAGCGGCAAGTAGGTACAACGGCGAGCACGCCACAATATAAATAAATCAGTAGTTTGATTTTATTACCTATCCTAGGATTGTAGGTGTAAATAAATTAACTTCTTATTCTATACTATTAAACGAGCAATATTTGAATATTTATATATTTGTTTGTAAATACAGTGTGGAAATTTTCGATGGGCCCTGGGTGAAAGTACCAGAAATACTAGGAGATAGCTTTTGCTGAAAGGAAACATTCCTTTATTTTTAAAAAGAAATAGAACTGCATTCAAAGATTTTCAAAAATTCATTTTCTTCGACCGGGAATCGAAAGAACTAAAAATGTAAAAAAATAAAATTTTCTATTTTATTCTTCAAATCAACACAAGTTTCATATTACAATAATTATTTGTAAATTTAAAATTATGTTTTAAAAATTACCTTGCCTGAGATCCTCTTTTTTATAGGAATAGCGATTAGCGGCAAAGTTTTGAAGTACTAGTAGGAAGACTATTATGATGTTGGTTGATCTGTATGAGTATGACAAATATTATTTTTATGAAACAACAATCCAAGATGGCGCCGACGAAAATTTGACTTTTTTTCGTGATGGGTGTCATTTTTATGGTTTTTGGGGTAGCTATTAACGAATATGAGGTCAAAACTATAATCCAAGATGGCGCCGACGAAAATTTTACATCTTTTCGTCATGGATGTCATTTTCATGGTTTTTGGGGTAGCTATTAACCAATATGAGGTCAAAACTAAAATCCAAGATGGCGTCGACGAAAAATTTGACTTATTTTCGTGATGGGTGTCATTTTCATGGTTTTTGGGGTAGCTATTAACGAATATGAGGTCAAAACTATAATCCAAGATGGCGCCGACGAAAATTTTACATCTTTTCGTCATGGGTGTCATTTTCATGGTTTTTGGGGTAGCTATTAGCGAATATGAGGTCAAAACTATAATCCAAGATGGCGCCGACGAAAATTTTACATCTTTTCGTCATGGGTGTCATTTTCATGGTTTTTGGGGTAGCTATTAGCGAATATGAGGTCAAAACTATAATCCAAGATGGCGCCGACGAAAATTTTACATATTTTCGTCATGGGTGTCATTTTCATGGTTATTGGGGTACCTATTAACCAATATGAGGTCAAAACTAAAATCCAAGATGGCGCGGACGAAAATTTTACATCTTTTCGTCACGGGTGTCATTTTCATGGTTTTTGGGGTAGCTATTAACGAATATGAGGTCAAAACTATAATCCAAGATGGCGCCGACAAAAATTTTACATCTTTTCGTCATGGGTGTCATTTTCATGGTTATTGGGGTAGCTATTAACCAATATGAGGTCAAAACTAAAATCCAAGATGGCGCGGACGAAAACTTTACATCTTTTCGTCACGGGTGTCATTTTCATTGTTTTTGGGGTAGCTATTAACCAAAATGAGGTCAAAACTAAAATCCAAGATGGTGCTGACGAAAATTTTATATATTTTCGGCATGGGTGTCATTTTCAAGGTTTCTGAGACAGCTATTAACAAATCCCCAATATAACCGTCGATAATTTGGTATATTTTTCTTACAACCGTTTACATATTTTTCGAGCAGAATTCAAATTCTGTGGAACTGTACACAGATAATAGCCTTTTGAAGTGAAACTTCTTTAGACGCATTGAGAGTAAAATTTCAAGATCGCGTTATGGTAATACTGTCACGTTATGGAGCAAGGCTTGGTGATTTTGGTATCTATAAATCTCGCCAAAGAAGTTTCACTTCTGACACGTTATCTCGGCACACACGCTCTTTATTATTTTATTCTCTTCGTTTTAATGTTTTAGATGAACTTTATTTTAAAAAAAGTTTAGCGAATATTAACATGATTGCCACAGAGTTACGTTTTATTATATAATTACATTTCTAAATATGCATTTCAATGTTCTTTAAAATTGTTTTTAGAAAGACTGTCTACAAAACTGTAGTTGTAAACGTTTTTGTTATTTTATTTAAGTTTACTTTAAAGGAGTAAGAAAAATATACCAAATTATCGACGGTAACATTGGGGATTTGTAAATAGCTGTCTCAAAAACCTTGAAAATGACACTCATGTCGTAAAGATGTAAAATTTTCGTCGACACCATCTTGGATTTTTGTTTTGACCTCATATTGATAAATAGCTACCCCAAAAACCATGAAAAAGACACCCATCACGAAAAGATGTCAAATTTTCGTCAGCGCCATCTTGGATTTTGATTTTGACCTCATATTGGTTAATAGCTACCCCAAAAACCATGAAAATGACACCCGTGACGAAATGATGTCAAATTTTCGTCGGCGCCATTTTGGATTTTAGATTTGACCTCTTATTGATTAATAGTTACTCCAACTCTTTGAAAATGACACCCATGACGAAAACATTTCAAATTTTCGTCGGCGCCATCTTGGATTTTAGTTTTGACCTCATATTGGTTAATCGCTACCCCAAAAACCACCCACATTTGCTACTTAGGAAAAGTTCAGATTTAAAGATATCATAGGTAATTTGACGAATATAATTTATTTCATTCCGACCGTTTCTCGGAATAACATACATTTACTAAGAAGGGTTTAATATATTGCCGGTAACATAATATTATGATGTATGATAATAATTCATAATTCATAAAAAAGTATTTTATACATTTCTTAAAAAGCTTCGATATTGTATACAATAATACAAATCATTAATTGATTATTATTCAAATTGTTGTAAAATAGTCACACTTTTTTAAGTTGGTTGAATACACTAACATACTTATTACATACTTAAATATTCAATTATTATTTTGCCTTTTTTATTTGTTTTACTTTTAATTATTATTACCAATATTTTTAGAAGAAAATAAATTAATGTATCCAGAAAGAGAGTTTCATTTTAAACTTTAAATGTATTTATAAAATAGACCAATAAACCAGAAGCGTTCTTTATGTTTATGTTGATTCTACAATAAAAATGTTCGATTCCATGATATTTTTATTTCTAAGAGCAAATATTTTTACGAGAAATTAACAATAAATTATCTTTTATATTGTCCTTTCAGAAAAATTTGCTATCCCTAGTATTTCAAGAACTTTCCTTTCAGGGCACATCGAAAATTTCTACACTGTATATATACAAACAAATATATAAATATGCAAATATTGCTCGTTTAATGGTATAGGATAAGTAGTAAATTTATTTATTAACAACATTCCTACGATAGCAAATAAAATCGAACTACTGATTTATTTATACTGTGGCGTAATCGCCCGCCTTCATAGGTCACCGGAGTTCATGTCGCGCCGGCTCCTGCGCAACGCGGGCGCGAGAAGTCTCAGTGCCTAAAATGCCTAAACTTTCTCTATAAGGGCCCCTTAAAGCGGGCGAAGCCGCGGGCGGTAAGCTAGTACATCTATAATTTTAACTAAATACTTATATAGATAATAAATAACACCCAGACACAGAGCAAACATCTATGGTTCATTATACAAATTATTGTCCCGGGTAGAAAAAATTGTAGGAATACAAACAAATTGACACACAATATTTAACATCTACATAGATATTAGATTGGCTATAACACAATATTAAACCATCCTTTACTCCTTTAAACTTCAATGCATGCAAATTTCTATAAAATAGATTTGCACTTTGTGCCTATAGGAGAGACACTAGAACTAAATGTTGAAATAATATTTTTAGTCTTCAAGTGTACGAAGTATTTCTTCATCGCATTTTATACTTTAGATCTCGAAGGATACATTTTATTTGACAACACGTCGTCACATGTAAACTGACAGACAAGCCTAAACTTGGAATTTATAAAAAAAGGAGAATGAATAGATTTCAGATATTCAGAATTAAATATTTACTCTCTGTAATGAACCCACCCTAAATAATATAATATTTTTTTTTTACAAAAGTTAATATTATGTAACTATAAGATAATTTAAGTAACGCATAAAAATTATATACTTGAAATTATCACTATTAACAATAATTATATAGGTATTAGTACCTATTCTGTAGTTAACTGTTAAAGTGACAATAAGTACTTTCATGAAAAAATAATCTCGAAAGATGTTCTCAAAAGCTTTAAAAAAACTTCCCTAAAAGACAATAGCTTCTCTAACACCTTGAAGCTGTAACCAAAATCTTATTTTTCTGCTAACCATCCGTAAAACACCAAATGACACCCCACACAATATGGCCGCCTTTCATATGTAAAATAGTCAAAAAATTGACATAAGGAACAAAGATCGCCATTCACTGCATTGATCCACATTCGCTCGATAGAACGTATTGTTATTTTTAAAAATATGATGGATATTTGCATATCATTTTGACGTATTTGTTTTTTTTTTTTTAGCATAATAGGCAAAGGTGTTCTACAATTCAGTTTTGATAGTGCTTTGTGTCATTTGGAATAGGACACTTAATTTTTATTCTTCATGATGTAGGCCCATGTAGGCCAAATAAGGCGATTATAAATATGGTTAACACTTGGAAAAGTAAAGAATGGGCAAAAAAATATAACTGGCAATTCTGTCTTTACTTATATCGTCAATTTTCTATATGTAAGCCAATTAAATATAATAGTTTTTAACATGTACCATCTACTTAGATAGACACAATGAATAAAATAAAATTTACCATAAACAACGCGTTTTTATTATTATTTTTTGACCTTCACAATTTATGTTATAAAAAAATTGAACAACCTTTTTACAATACCAACTTTAAACGTCTGGAAGCCAAAACCCAAGATTAAAAAAAAACTATCGAACCCGGACGTCTATATTTGCTCAAACATCGAGCCTGACAATAGCTCCAGTCATTAGTGGATTTGAATAATAAAAAATAAACTAAGGGGAGACGGTGCACTGTTGCATAAGTAATTATAACAATTATTCTTTGATAGATAATAAATTATATCTGACAGTGCGCGCTTTTCGATCTCATTTCGAATTGCGTTCTAGAATTTGAACACGCGCTGTTTTTGGCGGGATGTTTTTTTTTCAGGGAGTTTTTTTTCTTTTGCGGCCAGTTTGATAATTTTTACGAGGACAAATTTGAAATTAATAGTACCTACACGTAATTAATAATTATATTATTGTAAGTTTTAAATAAATTCATATTATTAACATAACTTTGAAACTATAAAAGAAACAAACATAGAATAACTTCATTGTTCCTATAAACTTGTTTATATACGAGTTAGTGATAAAAGGAAGCCAAATTCTTCCCAAATATTTCTTAACTCTTTTTAACAGTCAAGTCAGAATCGACAGCGAAAGTTGTAATATGAACTTTAAAAGTGAAATTAAATCAGCTGATACAACAAGGGAATCTCCAAACATCTGCCTGTGTTTCTTGTGTTAAGATAAACATAATATTTAAAAAAATGTTTTAGCCTATTATACGTCTTTAATTAAATATGCAATATTGTCTTTACGTTATTTAGTATCTAAGTAGGTAAAGGTATCACGGTTAAGCTGCTGAAACAATTTTGATAAAATTTTCTTAGTAGATTGATCTTTCATCGAACGTAGTTTAATTACATTATTTTATCAGTTTTCAGATAAATAAAAAAATATACGAACATATTATTTTTTCTTATGATTTTATAGTATGACATATTAAGGGTTCAGATTTAAGGACTTAAGAACTTTTAGACAGATCACACATGGCCATTAAAAACTGCCAAGAATCGAACCCAGGCAGACACTCAAGCACAAGTGCAATGAATGCATTTAATGACCCACTGTATGAACACTGTGCCCGCATAGTGTTAATTGTTATTGTGTAGATGTAGGAAGGTTTAGACAGGACGGTAAGTGTAATTAGTTTTTTATTTTATTTTTAGGTTATAATAGAACCACATCGATGCAATAATTGGGTAGTATAGACTATAGAACAATCATAAATTCGTAGTATGCAGCAAAAATAAGTTTATAATAAGGTGTTAAAATAATAATAAAATATCGTTTAGGTAGGTAAGTAAAATGTAGTCATGATGATGGGTGAGCTTTTCGTTCTTAATAATTATACATAACAGGTATTTTTGATATGTCCATATTGGTTCAACATATATGGGCATGCAAATATAACTGCATTTACATCATTAATCTAACTTTATAACATAATTTCTCAGCTTAAGTCTTATATTATATAAAAAATAACTAAAAGAATAAAGCATCTACCTACTAATAAAATAAGTCACGTTCACAAAAAGAAATTTCCCCTTCTATACATACCTAACTCTATATTCAAATCATTCAAATAAGAACCAAATTATGGTATAATTAATATCAGTAAAACAATGACCCATGTGGGCCGCAACTATAAAACCAATTATTGAGTACTTATCAGCAAATATGTCATTTTGTTCAATTGCATAGAGTTATTAATAATATAGAGCTCTCATATTATGATTATGCTGCTTCATTTATGTTTAAACTGCAAAATTTGTCATCATAAATTCGTAGAAAGTTCAAAGCTTGAGTTTGAGATGGAGTAATTATCTACTAATACGTGAATTTTTTTTTTCAAAATTAATCTAGGTATTTATTTTACCTACTAGCTAACCCTTAATTATTAATATTGTATCTACTGCCAAGACACACTTATCCCTTATGGATAGAAAATCTGAAAAGTTTTGTTAGTTTGAACGCGCTAATCTCAGGAACTACTAGTCCGATTTGAAAAATTCTTCCAGTGTTAGATAGCCCATTTATCGAGGAAGACTATATATAATCACGCTGTTTTACCCGCAATCCTGGTAAAACCGCGGCGCACACAAAATAATTCAAATTTAATAAAAGTTGGTCAAGCTATTTCATAGGTGACATTATGACACGATTTTGCATAAATATATGAAATAGCAACAAAATTAAAGAATTCGATACCGCTACCGGTTTTTAATGTATCGTTAATTATTCATAACTGATTAAATCGTTATCTTTAATCTAATGTTTATTTACAATAACAACATCAAACGATACGCCGAATAAAATTTGCGTTTAAATGTTTAAACGAAGGTTAATTCTTGATCGGTGATTATTTGTTGATAATCCTGTTATTTTTAATAAAAACAATTTTATTACTTTGCAAATTTCACACTATCAAGTTCAGTACAATTTGACCGCCTCCTTGGTACAGGGGTTGACGCGTGAGCGTAGAACCGAGGTCCTATTCGATTCCCGGTGGAGACGAAGAAAAAAAATGTCTCGGTCTGGCAGGACACATAAGGTTGATCACCTACTTGTCCCATTTGCCCCTTACCCCACTTGGGAACATGGGACTTCAAACTTATTTATTTATTTATTTATTTATTTATTTTATTTATTAATACTTTATTGCTCTTAGAATCATTACAATAAGACTTAATCTAAGGATACATTACAACAATTGGCGGTCATATTATCGCTATGCATATCGCTAACTTACTTTTAGTGCAGTACAAACAGAGATTGTAACGGTGCATTTGCATCAAACGAACATAGAGCTAGAGCTTGAGCAAGAGCATTCGTTCGTGATCTTTAGTGTCAACGAAAACTCGTATTCAGTGTTTTTCAGTATTAGAACATTGCATATAATGTTTTCGAACGCACTTAGAACATCGAAAGAATGCTCTACGCCTGTTTACACTAAAATAATTTGATATAGTGGGGTTAGAATGAGCACTCATTTCTGAGATACTGGTAATTACGTAATTTTATAGTTGTAGTTTCTAATTCGGTCGTTTGATGTAAATGCACCTTAATAGGAACTATACAGATGATTAACATAAAAATGCTTAATGTTTTAAAATTATATATGCTATTTATAAATTACTGTCCCGGCTAAATACCTAAGTTATTCTGCTTTTCTCTTATCACTTATTATGTAAAATGGATAGGTACCTATTGTCTGATTCGTGTTCCTATCCGATATGCACACAAAATTTCATGAGAATCGGTCCAGCCGGTTCGGAGGAGTATGGTAACGAACATTGTGTCACAAGAATTATGTAAGTACAGAAATTAGATTTATAAAAATACACTAGATAATAATAAATTTTGTATGTTAGTCACTCTTTCACACAAAAACAGATCTATCTGCACGAAATTTGACGCAGAGATTAAATGTACACAAATTTTATAGGTATCTAACCTAATCTTATAGACGGATTAGACGACCTCATAACTTGAAATGATCTAAAAAGAAAGAAAGAATATCTTTTCCTTTTCTTCCTTAGATGACGCAAATACAAAAAAATCTCATTACCTTTCAAACCCTAATGAATCCCTTCAGAATAAAAAGCAAACCCTTTGAATATCGCGTTTATATTTCTAATTAACTTTGCAATTTTTCATAACTGAAGCTAATAAATCATTTGGAAATTAATAATTAATAACTGCGCATTGGACGTGAGATTTCAGTATTTGAGAATATAGGGGAGGTTTTAATTTTTACGAATTTTTCTTCTTGAAAGAATTGTGTGGATATGAACTTGTTGCAAAGGTTTGTGACTTGTGAGTATGTGTGTGTAGGTGCTAGATTGGCTATTCGAATGTGTGTGACATTTGGCTCAGTAACATATCTATTTATTTGTAATATATTTCTCTGATATTATTATATTCTGAATGACACATTTCTTGGAGGTAAAAGCTACTGAACTGATTTTTTACCTAGTTGTTATTTTGTACGTAGGTAATATTAATTGTCTTTAGGTAGGTACTAATAACTAATATTATAAAGCTGAAGAGTTTGTTTGTTTGCTTTTACGCGCTAATATCAGGAACCAATGATTGAAAAATTATTTCACTGTTAGAAAGTCCATCCATCAAGGAAGGCTAACTAGCTAATACCAATAGGAGTAAAGCAATGCGTGTGTAACCGCGGGGCCCAGCTAGAGACCATTATAACAATATTACTTACTTTTACCCTAATAATCCCTAAATAACCTCAATCATAACAAAATCAATTAAAATCGAAAACATTTAATAGCATAATTCGAAGTTGTATTTACAGTCTTATCCACATTAAATCTCAACCCTTTAAAATCGAAGGGAGAACAGATGTCTCGATGTCTTAGAAGCTACCCCAATACTTGTTTACTTTTTGAATAAATAAGGGTATTTCAACACTTTTTATGCTTTAATATCTATAAAAAATAGGGTATTTTGAAAAAATATTTTTCACTTCAATTAGATTTAAGAGAATAGGTAAGTTTTATTGCTTGTGAATAACTTTTATCGAAAGCTGCTATGATAGTGAGAATTCTTTAAAAAGTGGAATGCTACATATTTCCTTTTAATAATGAATGACGGTATTTTTTTAATATGTAGGTAGGTCCTTCATACCATAATGTGTAGATACCTACATTTTATTTAAACCCTAATGAAAAATTACATCAATGTACATAATACCTACTAGCATACGTATATAAATGATTAATAATAAAAAATACCAAATTACTTACTGTTGGATAATTTTCGTTAATATATTTCCAATTTTCTCCCTTCATGTTAGTTCAGTATAGAGTCATGGCTAGATCGTATACAAGCCTATGAGTAATATTTAGCAACTTTATAACTAAAATAATTCAAAACGAACTGTTTATCTACAATAACAAATACTTACCAAGAAATACTTCACGTTTTTTTTTAATATAATATAATTGTAATTGTCGTGCGATAAACTTTTATGGAAGTGAAGAGTCCGTTTCGAACCATCTTGTACAAGTCGAAATTAAAATGAAGTTGTTACGCAAATAATAAAAAAATAACATTCCAAATAATTATTTATATTAATAGAAGCTATGTAAACATGTTTTAATTTTTTTATTTTATTGTTTTATTGGAGAAAACTCCGTGGAAAACCGGGAAAGCGTCAACTGGCGCCATCTAGTGTGGAGAGGAGTTATACGAGAGGCTAAAACTTAGCTTGAAGTAAGTTTGGGGTTTTGTAGAGATTGTTGACTTTTTGTATGCATGCTATGTTTTCGTGTTTGGTGTGGAAATTTGGTTTTGGTGAAATTTTAATTTTGTGTTTTTTCTTTTTTATATCTAATATGGAGTGGGTAATTAAAATTCGTGCAATGGGTTGAAAAATATTTTTTTTAAAGTACTGAGTAAAAATGTGATTTGATGATATCCACACGTACCTAAGTATGAAAGTTGCCTTCATTTGTAGGTATGTAAGATTTTTTTAAATAAAACATCGAACCTAATTAGCATAAAAATAAAACAAATATTGTATTCGAATAATCGAATCCATTTCCGATCGGCTCAAGGACCTAGTAACCGAATTTTGGGTGGCGCGAAACAAAAACTGACCTACATTTGTGCCCTACCGAGTTCACCCACCCCTGCGTCTCTACATCGTCTTGCCCTTTGCACTTCTCATTCAAGGCAATCTTGCAATAGTTCTAAATTCTAATTCAACTATATAAAAAAAAACTATTAAAAAAAACAATAAAATCGAACGTCGCAATTCGAACATTCGATATAATTAAATAAAAGAAAATAACACAATTCCATATTCAAATGCGTGCAAAGAATTCCACAACTCTATTACAAATTCCGAATAACTAATTAACATTCGATATCCCCATTCCAACATAGTAAACAAATAGTTGTCACGTCGTTGCAAAAAAAGCGCATCCTATTATCGACTACAACAAAAGGACTCGCGATACCTAAGTACACATCTCGATTCATCGTCTCGACTCGCGAGGCGCGCCCCTCCGCGCGAGCGGGACGCAGCGAGCGTTGGCCGCGAGTGCGAGAGGGAGGTCCGTGGTCATCTTAGCCGGCGAGTGGCGTCCCACTGGGCGGGGTCTCGCCAAGGAGCTCGCCTCAGATGCGCGCAGCTGGAGGGGCCCAAGGATTGCACTGCAGTCGACACACGCGGCCACCGCGCGCGCTCGTGCCTACTGCCCGTACCACTCTCGCGTCCTTACGTAACCGATTACCGATAATCGATTTGTGAAAAACTATTTTTTTTTTAATCGACTTTTTTGTGTGTGCTCCTTGATGGACTCAGGATTGTGTGTGAACAGTTTGTGTTGACGTTTGTGTTACATGTAAGTGATAGTGTTTTTACGGCTTTTTGTTTTCGTTGTGATTATTTTGGTTAGTTTGTGTAGCGATTTTTTATGTGAATTAATCGATTGTATCGAAGCAAATTGGGGAAGTCAGAGTTATTAAATGCGATATATTAATTACGATCAAACACTAATGAAGTCATGAATGTGTGCAATTAAAGTATAATAAAAAAATCATCGATTTTCTATTGCGAGTGATCTATGAGTTTGATAACGTCGAGTTAATGAAATTAATTAGAAATCAAACGATGATTATTCCGTCTATTGATACAGTTAATTAGCAGTTGTTCGGTGTAGCGGTTTTGATTGACTGTCTGTGACGATCGTTCGGAAACACGCTAACTTATTGGAAATATAAAAGCACGCGAAACAAGATTCATACTAATGATTATTTATGTGACAAAAACTGTTTGTTTCTGAACAGAAGCATAAACATATTCGTTCTAATTTCAAATAAGATTCTTTTTCTACATTTTAAATTTTTTTCTTCAACAAAAGTTTGGTGAAGTGACTTATAAAATATATTTTTCTACATGCACGTAAAAAATGTTTTTAATCTAAAGAAACCATACATCGTGAAATAAACAATTAGTGGATATAAATAAGATATATTTGGAAATTAAATACAGTGAGAATAATTCAGTTTTAGTCTGAACCGGTAAATTTTAGTTCTTATTAGAAAAAATTTACTCTTTAAAAAAAGTAACGTTGATAAAAAATGATACGAAAGTTTAAAAAATAATAAATAAATGGCCAATTGGTGAGTTTTTTTTTTATATTTCAATTTAAATTATTTTAAGTGACAGTTTCGATAATTTTAATATTATGAATTAGGAAATAAACACAAACTTTTGAAATTAGATTTGTACCAATTTGTTATAATTATAAATTCATATTTTCGTTCTTTTATAGGCAAATAGGTGTCTAGCTTTTTTCAAAAATATAGTGTTGTTATTACGAATCATAAATCAGTACATTTGTGTTAATATATTGTGTTATAGGTAAATAATAATATGAATAAACAATGGTAAGTCATAATTTTTAACACCTAGGTATTAAAAAGTTTTTCTAACTCTTGTGTTAAATATTTTTAAACTTTAACTTGCCGTGTTAAAAATAATCGAACTTAAACAATTTAAATTTTAAAATAAATACGAATTCATAATAATAATGTGACTAATTAATTATCTCAAAAACAATTTTGACCAGATGGCGTCAGGTCCTTGACCCCGGTTAATTGTTTGTCATTTTGTGTCTATTTCCTATGTCAGTTTTATCAATTAGAACACATTTATTTTTCTTATTAGATTATCAGTTTTATATAATTTTAACTATTTATGTACCTAGGTAGTGATTTTATTCACAGTTACGAGAATCAGTTTAAAATGTTAAATTAGTTTAAAATGTATGGAAAGATACCTACACCTAAAAATGTGTGCGTTCCTATTTTGTTTTTTATAATATATTTTAATTGACAAAAGTTATTACAATTCGATTTATAAAATGTGTTAATTATTATTGCAAATAGGAACCTACCAGCTAGTATTTAAAAAAAACTTTAGAATAATAAACTTATTGGAATTGGCAATTTAACAGACCGGTGGGTTCGAGTCCCGGTTTTTATGGCATTTTCTGTTTTTAAATACTTTACTTATATTTGTATGAAGTAAATTAAAACATTTCCTATGTTCGTTATAATTCAACGTATAGAAAAAAGTATTGTTAACAATCGTATTATTAAATATTTTTGACGCAACTTTTTATGAAAGTTACGGCCAAAGTTTTCATTATGTGACCCGTATTATGCCAATCGTTCTTGCGCTTAAAAATTAAAACTTCCTATGCATTATGCATTCGTAGTTTTAAAATTGTTAGCTATACATTAAAAAGTAATTGGAAATAAGAAAAAAATTCGTAACTTTCGTAGGTACCTACCTAGGTAGGTAACTAGAAAAACAAAAAAAAAATTTAGGAGGGAATTGAGTTTGTTTAGCAAAATTAATATAATTTCCCTTTAGGTAAGTAAATACCTATTTATAATTTACTTAGGTAAGCGATAATATATTATCAAGTGTAGGTAAGTATTTTTAGCTCATCTATACCTAGGTATTTGTAGTAGGTAGGTACTTACTTAGTAAACTTATTATAATATCTTAAAAACCCTGTAGAGGATGTTTACACGAAAACTACTGAATCGATCATGATAAAAATTGTAATCCCGGAAACGGCATAAGCTAGTTTGTTTGAAACTTACTAAGTAAGCCTACTCACTACCTACTAACTTGAGAAAGAAGCCTTTATAGGGTTAATATTAAGTAATAGGAAAAACATAAAAATTTAATTTGCCGCTTGCCGTGGTTCTGGCCGTGTTGACTAGAAAAAAAAATCTACTTAGATAGAGAAAAAACACTTTCAAAATCGGCTCAGCAGTTTTGACTTTTGAGTTTATCAATTACAAACAAACAAACATTTATTATAATATTGATTTAATTTTCGCAATTGTATTAATGTCACATTAGAAAACATATCCGCTAAGTACAAAAAACATTACAATTTTATAAACTTGGACATAACTTATTAAAACATAAATGACCGTTTTAAACCCGGTTAAATAGCCAATGATGATAACATTAAAGTAATTATTGTGACAACGGAAGTTTGTTCAATCGCTTAGCACATGTGTTAGTGCAATCATAGTTATTTTTAATTTATCGTGAGACCTAGGGTTAATGCTGATTAATTATTAAATATACGTACCTAGGTATTTTTGTATGGGTGAAATAGATAATACTAGGTTTCAGCCCGCGGCTTCGCCCGCGCAGTCAAAGAAAAACCCGCATAGTTTTGCGTCATTTTCCCGGTATAAAAAGTAGATGTCCTTTCTCGGGTATCAAAATATTCCCATACCAAATTTCATGAAAATTGGTTCAGTAGTTTAGGCGTGATTGAGTAACAGACAGACAGACAGAGTTACTTCCGCATTTATAATATTAGTATGGATTAATGGTATGGGAAAAAATGCTTGTTGTAATAAGTATGGCTTTATAGGTAGATTGAGTTAATTCTTTCTGATTTAGTTTAGCTTTTTCGTGTAACTTTTCAATATTTAAAATGTAGGTATGCAGTTTTTAAACTAGGTAGTGTAGTTATTAGTTACCTAGTTTTATAAAATGGTCTAATAAGAAATATATTACCGTAGTAAGATTTTTCATCCATTTATTCCAATAAGATTTCCGGTCGAAGCTGCGGTAAGCAACTAGTGTACTGTGTAACATGTCTTAATAATGGTGTGCCCATATGGAAATCATAAAATGATCCATTCTAAATGTTAATGTTATAAATTTATAAGTCGACATTGAAATTTAAATATAATTATTATTTATAGATATTAGATATACTTGTAGGTAATGTAAGTTTGTTTGTTGAATTTATTTTTTTTTTGTAGAGAAGTGTCAAGTATATGAGATAATATGAGATATTTTTTATTTAAATGGGATTGTATGAATATAATATATATGGGATCCGTACTTACTTGTTTAAAATAATATCCACACATAATAATAAGTTCTTATGCGTCGGTACAGGTATCTTTTAGTTACACTTAAACTGCTGAACCGAAAATGCTTATAATACCTACCTAATTATAGCTGTTGTGCTTGTAGTTTAGAAATTGAAAAAAAAAGAGTTTATTATAATAATTTTTAATATTTTTCATGTGCATAATTAAGATCAAAATTTGGATATCTATGTTTACCTAAGTTATATATTAAGCTTTAAGTTATAGGTAAACTAGCAGTCCGCCCCGGCTTCGCCCGTGGTACATATTTCGCAATAAAATGTAGCCTTCTTTCTCAGGGTCTAAAGATTGTCTGTGCCTTTCATCAAAATCGGTTGAGAGAAGCGTAACAGACAGACAGATAGAGTTACTTTCTCATTTATAATATTAGTAGGGATGCTTTCAAATTTCGTTACGTAACTTTAAAATAAATCATAATTTAATACCAATTTAATTACAAAATCTAAATATTAATTACTTTTATAATAAAGTATTTAAAAAAACTAGTTTTGTATTAATGTTAAGCATGATTATTATAATTTGTGATTTTATTATCGATTTTAAATTATGTTAGACTAATTTTATTCATCCTACTAATATACATATATAAATGCAAAAGTTTGTGAGGATGTGTGTGTGTGTGTTTGTTACTCTTTCACGCAAATACTACAGAACCGATTACAATGAAATTTAGCACACATACAGAGGGTAACTTGGATTAACACATAGGGTAGGTTTTATCCCGGAGATCCTACGGGAACGTTAACTATTCGGGTTTTTCTTTGAAAACGCGGGCGAAGCCGCGGGCGGAAAGCTATTAGAATATAATGTGCATGCTATTGATAAAATTAGTAGGAATTATGAATGTCATTCTTTTTTGGCATTGTATAAAAAAATAAAAATTCTAACAAGAATATTCCCTCTATACTCATTATTTAAGTTAATTTTATCAAGGAACATGACATAGTACAATGGGGAAATATATATTAAAGTAGGTATTAACTTTAATATAATATTCCGTTGATAAATCAGTTTTAGAGTGACACATGAACAAACTTAATAAATCTTATGATCATATTATAACAAACGCAATATGCCTAGTTGTAAAAACATCTCGCATCAATTGTTTTGTTTATCTTAGTTGTAACTCTACCCGTAACGGATGTATCGTTAATGATAATAATATTGCAATAAGCGGTTATGTGGGAACTATTGAGTATTGATGTTTAATATTTTTACAAGTTTATAGGTATGGTATTTATTTAAAGTTTTTTTTTTGTTTTGCGTAATCGAGAATCGAACCTAGTACTTCTTGCGCTACTATACCTACACAAATACCTATCATTTAAACCTAACATAAAATATGAAAAAAACTACTGAGAAAAGACAAAAAATAATAAAAACAAATATACCATGTACCTATATATAATAATAATGTCCGTATATTATCTATATGTATACATATATAATAAATCTGTAGAAGCGTCAATTCTGTACATTGAAAATATTGAAAAAATAAATAGCAGGGGGTGTTATTGGATCGATACCAAACTCAAATATTATGTGATTAAAAAAAATTTTGATTGTCTGTAATCTGTATGTCTGTCTGTCTGTCTGTCTGTCTGTATGTTCAGGCATCACGTGAAAAGTAACGGTTCGATTTCGATGAAACTTGGTATAATTATACCTTATTATCCTGGGCATAAAATAGGATACTTTTTATCCCGGAAAAATACGTAGAAAAAATAAATCTTAATTTTTCCGCGCGGACGGAGTCGCGGGCGGAAGCTAGTTATTAATAATAAGTTTTCTATGTTTAGCATAAAAATATTCCTATGTTACATTCAAATAAATGTAATGTTCTAACTGTGCCCCGCAGTTTTACCCGCATTGCTCTGCTCCTGTTGGTCTTAGCGTGATCTTAGTCTATAGCCTGTCTTCCTCGACAAATGGACTATCTATCAATGAAAGAATGTTTCTAATCGGACCAGCAGTTCCAGCAAACTCGTAAGCTTTATAATATATGTATAGATTCATAGTACAAAAAATCAACAGACGCACAAACAAACGATACATATACATAACTGAATGGTAACTTAACCCGTTTAATTGATATATCATCATATATTGTTTACAATAGCAATAATGGGGATATGTTACACCGATAGCTGCAAGTTATAAGCGGTAGCGGAGCGATTTTATGATATTCTATTACATAGGTACCTACCTATAGTATAGTTACTCATTATTATTGTTAACTTTTAAATTGAATTATTGTTGTGAGTTTAATACCAGGACCTTAATACAAATATTTTAAACTAGCTTCCGCCCGCGACTCCGTCCGCGCGGAAAAATTAAGAAAAATTACGATTTATTTTTTTTCTACGTATTTTTCCGGGATAAAAAGTATCCTATTTTAAGCCCAGGATAATAAGGTAGAATTATACCAAGTTTCATCGAAATCGAACCGTTACTTTTCACGTGATGCCTGAACATACGGACAGACAGACAGACAGACAGACAGACAAAAATTTTTTTAATCACATATTTGGGCTTGGTATCGATCCAGTAACACCCCCTGCTATTTATTTTTTCAATATTTTCAATGTACAGAATTGACCCTTCTACAGATTTTTAAGATGATTTTATTTTATTTTATTATGTATTTTATTATGTAGAGCAACGGAAAAAATGTATCAAGTCAATTTATTTTCTGAGAAGCAATCCTAGTAGTTACGGATATTTAGTAATTCTAGGTACTGTTAGCAGTATCCATATATAATTATTCTAGAGCTCAAGTTTTCAGAATTGACTCATAGAGCATATTCAGTGGAAATTAATTTTTAATTTAAGATACCTAGGTTTTAATTTACATTTAATTTTATAACTATTTTGCGGTTCATTTAAAGCATTCCTGTCAGATTTTGTATAAGTAAAGCATTTTTTCAACAAAACATAATTTAATAACTCAATCGCTTCTAACTTGACCTACACTCCTACTACCTATCCACGTCCAATCGATTCTAAACTCTATCCCATAGAACTAAAGCCTAAATTACATAACAAATACCGTGAGAAAATATGTCGAAGTCTCAATTTAAAGGCTTATCACCTTCAGAAATACGAGTTTGTATTTTTATAGCGATTTTTAATTTTTTCTAAGAACTAGGCGTTTTGCTTAGTCTACTAGTGGAAAGTTTTTTTTCGCATTTATAAACACATTGTTGTGAATGGTAAGAAATTGTATTGATTATTATTTAATAATATTCACTAGTTTACGAATATTACTTTAAAAGACGGTGTTGGTACAAAATTATTATGCAAATAATACATCGATAGGTACTTAGTTAGTTACCTACTTATCAAAATATTAGATCGCAATCAAAATTTTGATATTTCCAATAAAACACAAAAGATAAACTCGATAAACTCACACATATTTAAACACCAACGCACTAAAACATTTGCCATTAAACATTAAAAACAAACACTAACCCAATCGAAACTATTTGCTCTAAATAAAAAAACAAACAAAAATACCAATTGACCTTTACGTCACAAAAGTTCGAAGCACATGGTGAAATCTGCCGATCTGTGAAAAAAAGAAAAAGATACAACCATCTCGCTCGTTTGTAGAGCGCTGTCCCGCTCTAGCAGGACATGTGCTTCCCGCGTGTGATCATTGATGTTTTTTTTATTTTTATCAATGGGTTAGATTGTGGTTAAGAATTAGTCATTTATCGGTTCATGTTTTAATAATTTCGATTATCAGAAGAACTTCAACTATAGATGATAAAAATAAATATAACAGATTATTGATCTCAAAAAAAAGAGTAGCAAAGTTTTATTTTAGTTTTAAATTTAATACAAAAATATTGACAGCTATCGAACCTTGAAACTTTCACCCACTGAACCATATTATATAAATACGATACAGACAGACAGACATAAGAAATGACACGACATTAGCTCGAACAGGTGACATCCAGTAATGATCTGAATGATATTTAGCACTCTGTATTTTTAGACTGCACTATTTTAGCATACGACGCGGTTCCGACGCGATATCGGATGGATTAAATGATCTATAAAATGGATCGTCATTCGTCGAATATAATATATATATTTTTATGCACACATCAGTATCTATTATCTAATCCCAATTTAAAGAAAGCATTTATTATATTGTAAGTATCAAAAATAGACTACATAATATTATAATGCTATTTACTTAGTTTACATTGTAGCTATGAAAACTAGACAATACATACTTTACTTATTAAATACTTTCAACAACTGCACAACTGCATAAGTATCATCAAAATTCGTTCAGCAATTTCCGGGTGAAAGAGTAACAAACATAGTGCATATACACAACTTTCCTTTATATTACTACAAGTACAGTAGTATAAATTCAATAACAAACACAATTTAATCCAGCCAATTGACATTATTTGACATAGTATATTGCAAACGGCTCGACCTTTACACTGGCATCGAATCAAACGATAGACACCATTTGCTATGTTTTATTTTGTTTGTCTTGCAATAGATCAGAAACAGGTGAATCACTATTGACTCATCATCACCTGAAATTGGCCAGATTTTGCTGGATCTAAATAAATAAAATAAAAGTTTATTACATTCGATAACACAGTTTATAATAAAATCTGACGTTTATGTTTTTAGTAGTTTTTATGACAGTGAATATCGTAGTTATTTTTAATTTTATTTTAATACAAGATTTTCCAACAACTGTTCTTAATAAATCTTAAAATTATTAGTTGCTTTTTCTAACTGAAATCAATAAAAACTAAAGTATTCAGAACTTATTAAACAATACAATAAAATATAAACTCACACATGTGCACACTGCACACACAATAAAAAACTTCTTTAATTATTTATTTATTGATTTATGCTTTCTTGCTCAAGATAAAATACAAATTGAGACTTAACCTAGGATACATTGTAACAAACGGAGGCCTTATCGCTAAATAGCGATTTATAATAAATATTATTATCTATCAGTCAATTATAATATATAAGAAATTAATCGTGCTTTAAATCCGTTAAAACTTTATTAAACTGCTTTAATATAAAATCATTTCTAGAACATTCGAAAAAGGTAAAAAAAGCGCCAAATCCCGGGACATCATCAATAAGTTGAATTGACATATCCAAAAATATATTTCCGTGGGGTGCTATGATGTAGTACATCTGACTGTTGTCATGGCAACCATGGTTTTAGTGGCTTGCGGGTATTTATAAAAAAATTTTAATGTCAATATCTTTTCTAATCATAGTCATCATTACATTATTCGTAAATTACTTTTTATGGCCTACGAGTTTTAGTTTCTGTTCGAAAAACTTATAAAAGTAGGTAGGTACTTAACTACTTAATAAGGTCAAGTCCATTCGCAAGGAGCATCGCTTACACCTAAATAGGATTTAATTACCATCACACCTTTTAATATTTTTTTAATAGAATATAAAATACTAAAAAGTAAACAAGCTTCCACAATTTTCCAAAAAATCTTAAATTAATTATTTAATAAATACAAAGCAAACATAATTTGAACACAACATTACAATTTTTTATCAAAATATTTTATATCCGTTATTTCCAAAACTCATGGTGACCGAGCGAGGGGAATAAATATTGAAATGTCATATATCGTTTACCAATGTGTCTTCCCTCCACTGAAAATATCTCCGTTTGAACAAGTAATACAATTACATAATATAAGTATTATAAACTACTTACTTGTACCTATATTTTCTAGTTCTTCTGAAGATACTTCGTTATGATTTAAGAAAACTTTTGTCTTTTTCACAAATCTAGGTACTTACAGTTAAATTATTTACGATTACTGTTATTAATTAAAATTTCTTCTTTCCAAACTTTAATTACCTATAACTATTGTTATAATACCCATACCCACATCGAAACCGAAAACGCATAACCTTCAAATACCGATACCAATCTCTATAACTTATGACACGCTTCCATAAACAATGTTATTTTTTTTATTTCCTTCCCGCGCTTTTTACCGCCACAATTATGTCGTCTAAACTGTTTTCGGATCCCTAATGAATAATAAATTGTCTAATTATTATCCCCTAGGGCCTAGAGTGTTGTTTGATATATTTATAATTTATTTTAAAAATAACACGACTATCTCTATAATTTATCTATAAGTCAAATTGTGGCGGCAAGATGGCGGGTGATTTTGGATATTCTAATTATTAACTAACGTAATTGCTTAATGTTCCCTTTTTAAATTTTGCTTTGGCGCGCTTTTTATTGTAATTAATTTTTATTATGCTCTTCGAGGTAAAATTAGTGTAACTAGCCATGTGTAATTTTGATGATATAGGTGTACAGTGTACTGTAGTATAAAGTCGATTTTATACAGAATTAAAATTTTTATTTTACAGGTATCTTTCATACTAAGTTATATTGAATGCTTGATGTCGGACTACATATTTTGAAATATATTTATTACAAAGTCTAAATTCGAACCTCACTGAAACAAATTGTACCATAGCAAAATGCATGGTTATCTGTATAAATATTATGATCACTTGTATGTCATTTGGCTTATTAGTTATTGACCAGAATTAAACTATAAAAAAGTATTTTAGAAAATTTACAAACGCGAACAAAACCTTGTTTAAAAGCTAGTCAATCAAACGTTGACCTAATTTAAACCGTTAAAACGATATATCCGATCACATACAGATAATGTATTATGTAACTAATTACTATGGACTTGTCCAAAAATAATTGTCGAAATGGCAGCACCTGCCCGGTAATTAATAAACGATGTCTCGATTGGTATCGAATATCGAGTTTATTCGATTCATCCGATTAGATATTCGATGGCATAGAATATACGCTTGGAGTTTCATTTAGCGAATCCATTTACGAAAACTTGCCCTTACAATATCTATCTATTATTTATAAGAAAAATACAGATTATAACAACAATAGGTTATTATTATCGATCTTCTACATAAATATAATTTCTAGTATCACCAAGGAGGTTAGCGAAAAACTTATAGATGTCAAGACCAATCTTTATTGCTCTATGAAATTGTTTATGTCAATTTGGGTGACGTTGACGTTTTTATTGCTTTCGGCCTGCTTTAATATTATATTTACACCAAGAAAATTGATCTATGTGACACACGATATTGCTGTTATGTCGAATTTATGTTAATTTTAACACGTATTTTCATGTCACAAGGCCTACAAGTAAATATAAATAAATATATAATAAATAAATATATAAATAAATATAGTTCTTATAAAACTAAAAATGAGTATACGATGCGGTCACATACAAATATACAGACTTGTATAGGCGTGTTAAAAAGAAGCAAGTGAATCTTTCCATTAGCACGGAAACAAAGCTAAACGACTCAAACAAACAGGAGCACAATGTGCACTTAGCCTTACAAACAGAGGTAACAAAAAGCCATCAATCAAACTGCAATGAAATAATCGAATTCCCGAACGTCGAGTGCAGTTCAAAGAGCGAACGAGAAACCGCAACAGATTAAAAAAGATAAAGTTCCGAAATATGACTAATATCTGACGCAAAGTTGAGTGTCGATAACGCGTCTATGGCAACAAAAGGACGCGGGAACGAATTCGAAAAAGGAACACCGAATCGAATTTCGACGGAATAGATACGAATTTTAGATTTGGAATGTTTTCAAACGACATTTACATTTCGCGTATCGATATCGCTTCATTTCGTGGCATTTCGATGGACGCTACGTTTTTGTTTTGTTTTGCTCGACTGGAGTAAATGTTCATTTCTGCATTATGTTGTCGTTGATATTAACAAATTTTTCTTCCAAATTTTTCAGTTATTAGAACTAACAAATTATTGCAGTTATATTACGAAATCGTAGAAATTAAGATTTATATTACGACGGTTTTAGTTATATTAGCGACCTAGATACTAGATAATTTAAAACATGTTAAGAGGAAGCAAATAAATATTTTAACTTTGTTTTATAAAAAATAAAATAGTACTGCGACTGTAACACAAGCCATAACTATAATTCTTCGTTGACTTTAATATAGCCACTAGTATCTAACTTTGATAGCTATTAAAAGTAAAAGCGTCATCAATTCGTCGCTTTCCGATAAAACTTTTACAATAAAATAGGGCAGGTGCTCAATACGTAAACATGGCCACAACAAATTTATCACTATCATAAAATATGGGATTGCTCTTTGAACCTTATTAAGAAGGTAGCAAAGCCTTTTTTTGTTATTAAGTAAGTTGCTTGTAAAATCTATCGTGACTACTAAGTTCTCCTGTACGTTGCCAATCGATGACTTTGACACGAATTCTGAATTTATTGCTCTTATTTTTCAAAACTTTTTCAATATACACGTTATAGCAAATCAATATAGATACAGTTTCTACGCTAACATATCTGTATGTCCTTCTGTCACGCAGGAACGGAATCGAATATTTTAGCAATGAACACATTTAGATAAAACTTTGCCTGAACTACTACTACCAAGTGCAACAAGTTTAGAATTTGTCTAAATACCTATAAAATATCGTATATTTTGAACCATATATTTAAAACTTAAATGTACTAATTTTGCAGTTTATCAACCGCCCCGTACTTAGTAGGACGTTATGACGTCATTGTAATAAAACATATTTAAATTATTAATGTAACGTTCATATCAAGTCCCACATTTCAAGGAAGTTTTAAAACAATTAAGAAAGTGCTGTTACTAATAAATAGTAACACACGACACATTTACAATTCAAATTCAACAGTTATTTTCAAGGATTTATTTAATGAAAAACGTTGAATAAATGTTTGTCGAAAAATAAAGTTGTTCCGTGTAATGGATGGGGTCTCACGCGATTCCTTATTAAGATATCGGTATCTATTGATACCCTATTTCGAATTTGGAACGCGTTTGAATTAACCAATTGAATCGTTTGAATATCGATTGCTATTAACAAGATGTATTGGCTGAAAAGTGATTTGAATCGTTCGATTTTTAAAAGAATTTAAAAAATATAAACGGTTCGATTTTCAAATCTTGAGAACTTTAATTGAGGATTTGAATGACGAATAGAATACCAATGAAGTTCCTGTATATAAACACATAGATTAGTAAAATCACTTGGCACGCTTTTATCATAGAAAGTACGAATGCGTTAATAAGGCTTGTGTGACCCGGCTTCGCTTATCTATCGCATCTGGCCTCCCCCTTCTAATGAATATTAACTAATAAACTGTTGTGTAAAGCCAGTTCAAGTGGGAATTATTTCTATTTGTATGACTCATTTTAATGTCACGTAGGAACATAATATATTTGACGGCGAATGCGATAATAGTTTGATTGATAATGGTGGAATCGACGCGTCTTGATATTTTATTTTGTGGTTTACGATTTATTTATGGCGCTTTTCGTTGAAATTTGAATGATAGTTTTACATACTTAGTAATTGATTAAAAATTAGAGCAAAATTATATTGATTGATTTCGAAAGAAGTAGGTAGATACTATTTCATCTACACGTTGCTTACGAAACCTGAGCGCCTCATCTCTGAATTAAAAAAAATTTCAAAATCGAATTTCGAACTCATTATCCAAAATTCAAATGTCTTCCATCTTGACTATTTTGAATTTCGGACTTGCTATCATTCCAAATTCAAACGCACCTTCGCCGTTCGCCAGTCGAGTTGACCGCGCGACAATCGACTGATCGATCCAAGTGGTTCGTGTCCCGTTTGCATATCGGCGCACGAAACACTTATCATGTTTATTGATTGACACGCTACTAACTCTGCCACTGAGATGTAGATAGGATAATATTTATGGTCAATGGGGGTAAGGGTGCTGGCCAATGGCTACTTGATTTTGAAGGTGTAGGTACATTCGTTTAAGATCATAGTTGCAATGTATGTATACAAAAAGCAACAAAATCTTTTGTGGTACTTTTTATTTTTATTGTAGAGTTCGATTCGTGCTAGGTGATGATAAATCAAACAATTTCAAATAATGCTTCTTTGGAATACACAAATGCGAAACAACTATTGATTCAGTACGAAGCTATAAAAGCAACTGTAGTCGGATTGCAATGTGAAACAAATAAAGCAAACAAAGCAAACAAAAAAGCCCCGATACCGTCAAGACATTAACGTCATCGCGCGTGTGAAAGAACTCCTTTAGCTGTCAATTTTCTTTTTTCCGTATCGGCCTGAGCATCAAACGTAAAAATTAGTTTCGACACGAAACGTTGCCCGATTGTCTGCCAACGGAATCGATTACAGCGCTATTTTTTCTTTTCAGAAGACGGCACGCGAGCGAGCGAAGATTTAAAAAAAATTCTAGAATTGATTTGAAAATGGCGCGTTTGAAGTTTGATTTCGGCGGGTGCACGCGCGGGTGACGGGTCAGTACGCGCCGGGAGCTTGCGGTGCGCGGACGTCCGGATGCACCCCACCGGCGCGGCCAGTCTGCCCGCCGCACCAGAGGCGGAGGTGCAAGCTATGCACTCGATGGACTGGCTCTTTAAGAAGGAAAGGATATATCTCTTAGCACAGTTCTGGCAACAGGTAATTTGAGGGTAGATGTATAAATGGCTAAAAAACATGTTTTTTTTACTACATAAAATAAAAAATATGATTATTACACAGAACTTCAAGTAGGTACCTACAAATTAGCTGAAAATACCCTCAAATAGAAAAAAAATAGAGATCCAGAAAAACTGATCACCTCGCACTAAACATGGACCTAACCATCAAAATTCTAAGTTTCTAATACAACAAAACCAAAATCTTTAAAAGATCACCTGTATAAAATAGCAAACTACTAGCTTAGAGACAAAGCTTATTATTCAAGTCAAGTATATCAAAACACAATTATTTGCACATGACACAAAAACCCCAGAATCAATTAATAGAAACATTATAACCACAATTAACCTGTACCTCGGGGTCCCGGGTACTGATCCCGGTCGAGACAATTATTATCTATTGTTCTAATAATCGTTATGCAAATATCTGATCGACTTCCAACACTAGTTTGTACCGTGGGTCTATTCGGATATTACGTTCGAATTTTTATCAGTACCTAAATTGTCTTTGATGAAAGACGTTATTTTACAGATGTTACTTTAAAGTTGTTTAGGAATAAATATCACTTAAGTAAGAAAGAACCAAAGGTAAGTAAGTAGATTTTTTTGACGGCGGTGTATTTAAGATAAAATTTGATATTTAAACACGTCAGCAAACTCGCTTTGAATTCTTATAGGTACGTAAAAACACAATCAAGAGTCAACCTGACAAAGAAAGAGGTATCTATATAAATTATAATATAGAAACTATGGATTATCCGTCTGTCTCCAGTTATCCACTCTTTTTGGGATTATAAATGCATCTACACCCTTCTAATTTATCAAGAGGTTAGTGACCCACACCCTTCCCGACCCTCACTAATATTCATATTAGCATTTGGTCATTTTGCCTTATGATTCTTGTGTCATAGAGCAATGTGAACTAGCTGTGCCGCGCGGTTTCACCCGGACAATCCAAAATCAAGTATTTCTACCAAATCGTCCAGTAAATTGTCCCGAAAAGAGTAACAAATATACATACATACGAACTTTCGTATTTATAGTATTAGCACAGAATACATAATAGTAGCTAAACGCTACAGAACGGACACTCTCCACCTCCCGCCAAAATTAAACACTTACCTCACCCCGCACGATCAGACAATAGACATAAAATGGTCCATATTTTTCTACAGGGACGATACGCAACGAAGATTGACAACATTAATCAAATTGACTTAAAGTAATTTTATTATTTTGGATTTGTGATTATCGTTTTTCGTAGAAAATGGTTAGATATTGTGCTGTTTACGGATGTATTTCATCAGAAAAACGCGAATTTTTTTTTACGCTAGTCAAAAATGTGCCAACCATAGAGCGTTAACACACACATTTGCAGTCTCTACAGTGTGACTGTCAAAACGATAATTTTGTATGGAGTGTCCGGGGTGTGGTATTAGTAAGATTCTATAGCTCATCTGTTATTCTGAAGTATAACCTATATTACTGGAATGTTTCTACCAAATCTGTTGAGTAGTTTTTTCGTGAGAGAGTAACAAACAAACATACAAACTTTCGCATTTATAATCTTACTAGGATAGATCCATACAGTAATCGGAATAGCGTGGGGTCAAAATCGGACGTTGCGTCCAAAGTTACACTTGCGAAAGTTTCAATAGTTTAATCTGACTTTGATGTAAAGTTAACTGTAACTTTGTGTCCAAAGTGATTAAAAAGTATGAATGAATGAAGAAATAATTTAAATCTTCTTAATGAGACGTTTAGATACGAATTGTAAAAACGATAGCAAAGATGGTTAGTCAAAAGTTACATAATATTATTATGTCCAAAGTTGAGTAATTTTGACAGAAGTGTTGATGTCATAACTTTTTAAGTCTTTGACTTTGACACTATTTTTATATCAAGTGCAATATTTATATTTTTTCTCGAATAAAAAATATATATCAGGACATTTATAAGACCTTGAATTATTTTTCCGATATATACCTACGCGAATAATACCCTCATTTAAGAAGAATTATCGCAGTACAATAGAAACACGGTGATTATATCCTTGTCTTCAATAAGATCGAGGATTTCAAGATATTATCTCAATTTAACGGAAGTTACGTCTCAGTAACGGAAACGATATTCAAGGTCCGATATTATCAGCTTTATTGAAAATGAGCTAGAAATTATTACCTAAGTGTTTGTCTGTAAGCTGAGTAATGGAGTTAGTGTGTAGAACTGTTTTATAGGTATTAAGTTTGTTGTAATGGCTGAACTGATTTTAATAGATTTTTGAAGTGAAAACTTCTTTAGCGGCGTTGGGTATAAAATCTTAAACTCGCGTCAGGACACGTGGCCTGATCGAAAAAGCGTAAGACGGATTTTTTTTTTAGCCCTTATATTCCATGCGTAAGACGGATACTATTCCAAAATATCAAACATGCTGAACGTTAATAATCAAGTTTTCACTTCTGCCGGCACTCCCGGAGTGCAACCCGTCTTTTTTTTTTGTAATTTTTATAGAAGAAATAAATTATGTTCATAAGTAAGTCAATTAATTTAAGAACTGAAACTTTCCTAATTTATACCATACATATTGTTGTTTTGTTATTTGGGCTCGTGCAAAAACTATAGAACCGACTAGGCAAGACAGATTTCAGATTATTACAAACAATAAATAACACAATAAAACGATACCCTCTCTAATGTGGCATACCAGCAGTCCCAAAATCGCCAATTTTCTGACTCCAGACAACTAAAAAAATTTTTCTTCGAACCTTGAACTCTCCTTCATATTAACCACTGAACCACTGGTCTTATAAATACAAAATACGAATCAGTAAGCGCACAATACTATCTCTTCTATTCAAATTGCGTGTATCGGAATACACATCGTCGTTACAATGAATATTTATGTTACTATTTAATACGGGCTATTGTTTACCATGCTCGCTATTGAAGGATTTTCTATTTTAATCATTGTACTGAAATATTATTTAATGTTTATATAAGCTGTGCTCCGCGGTTTTACCTGCAGTGTTCCGTCCTGTTGGTCATAGCGAGATGATAATAACCTTATAGTCTTCCTCGATAAATGGGCTATCTAACACCGAAAGAATTTTTCAAATAGGACCAGTAGTTCCCGAGATTAGCGCGTTCAAACAAACAAACTCTTCAGCTTTATAATATTAGTATAGATAATGTTGGGGTAAGTGATAAGGGTGGTAAAGTGTGATGTTTTTGTCATAGTTTAAGACAAGTTTTGTAAAATGTTACATATGTTTTCTTCGAAGTTTTGGTCAAGTTAGTCAAAATTTATAGCCTTTATTTTTTTCAATATCCCTAAAAATAGTCTGTTTTCAAATTATTGCATATTAATCTGAGTAAGTACAAGAATCTTCAAAACCAATGAGGTAAATCTTATTTTTAAACCAAAAGATATTATTCCAATCAAAACAATAGACAAACCAACGTTTTATATACATATACGTATAACTATTATATACATATTTTATAAAACTTCGCAACATAACAATTACCGATCGTAAAGTGGTTAAGATGGACGCTGGGTGCGGGTTCGATTCCCGTGCCACTATTATTATGCCCTATATTGGCATTATACAGTAGCAATTTTATTTATTAAGATTCTCCATTATTTTTATTGATTACTTCGGCGGATGCGGTCAGTTTTATGGTGTCATTATAAGTTTTAGGTCTTAATTGAAATAAATGTTATATAAATTAGATAAATTAATTAGACAGATGTTGTGCTATTTGTGTTGAAGCAACTACATAATATAACGATATTTAAAAATATATGCAACAGTAAATATTGTTGAAATTCATGTTTTTCTTAAATGTAAAAAGGTGACTTTACCAAGAAAGCTGTTCCAAATACACATTTAAAAAGGTTTGATTGATAAAAAAAGAAACAAATAAAAAGTAAATAAAAGTATTTCTTAAATGTCGAAAATGCTTTACGCGCACCGAATCTAATTAGGGATGTGCAAGCTGTAATTGATCGATATCGATAGTATCAAACATTTCCCCGCTGGCGGAATGCTATCGACAGTTCCCACAGCCTTGGTGCAGGAATGTGTCCCGGGTTCGCAAAAACCTTTCCCATGCCATCGACCTGACGATAGACTAGATTTCATTCCTGCTATTTGAATTGCTTTTTTGTGACCCAATTATTTGGTGAAAAACTTAATTCCTTAATTTTAAAACAATGGATGATAAGTAATTATCGTATATAATTAAAAATGTACTTATGTAGTTGTATTTATAGGGAGGAACGCTGGCTCTTGAGACACAGAGTTACTCTAGTTCAAGAGTCAGCGCACATATTTTTGTAAAGTTAATGTTTTTGGCAAAATAAAGATTTATTTATTATTTTATTTATTATTATAATTGTTTATTAAATTAGTGTAAAAAGTACTATAGATTACCAACAGTATGTAAAGCGTCATAATATTATGTCATATGGCTAAAATTATAAATTATTGTTAACAAGGTGTTCCTTGTATTATTAAATTATTTATATTATGATAAAAGTTTAATAGTATTAACAGACAGCGATAGTTAATTTAAATTAAAACTAGACAATTCAATATTACCTAATCAAATAGATGAGTTAATTAATTTCTAGTCTATACTTTAAAATTTAAATGCCCGTGAGGAGGAATAAAAAACATAATTACCCTATTATCGTATAAAGGTACCGACACATAAACATCGCCGTTTCGCTGCAAACGAAAAAATAATCTTAACCTGTATTTAAAAATCGATTGTAACCAAAAAATTGTCACTGACAAATGATGCGGTTGAAATTACGAATTCAAATCTTCGAATTTCGAACAAAAACCACCATTAACCGTCGGTTGTTACCTTTTTTCGGCTGTCAATGATTTTCGGGACTAATCGTGTTTTTTGTCGATCGTTCGGGCTAATCGATGCATTGGCCTCACTAATTCGATTTGCGCCCCTCCCCTTACTCTATAAGTGGGCGGGCCATATCGATTCTTCATCCGAAACATCATAACTAGGAATAGCTATCTTCAAGAAATAATGAATTTCCCACAAGACTTAAAGCACGCTTCACTACGAAAGCGGTTCGAGAGGTCTCGCAATTTTGAATCATTATTTTTGACCGGAACTGTCGTGAAAGTCGACCACAGATATTATATATTGTGTAAAACTACAATTTAAGGCATAAAAAATCTTCAAAACTATGTAATACTTGCATGTAAACTATTACAAAACTGCTGGTCCTTCGAGACAGATCTAGCTAAAAGCGGTCTATTTATTCAGTATAAAATCGATGCCTCGGATAATCGCGTCAAGTCGATGTCTCGATAATTTAATAAGTAAAAAAAAATAAAGAATCGATTGTGCTTGATGACGGACCGCTCTGGCCAGTTGAATCATCACGTTGATGGTTTTTTAATGATATTTTTCTCAATCGACTCGATCATTGATGTTATTAGATAGCCTTAAGACACGAATGTTCAATTACAATCAAATTTGAACCTTATTCCTGTAAGCTATGATCTATTTTGGATCGATAAGGGAATAGATTCTTCACTAATATGTATTATTTGAATGT
Organism: Colias croceus; assembly: GCF_905220415.1. Lineage (NCBI taxonomy): Eukaryota > Metazoa > Arthropoda > Insecta > Lepidoptera > Pieridae > Colias > Colias croceus. Next base: position 1,452,065 of record NC_059555.1, read on the forward strand.
CTTAGATTAGTAGGAGTTTTTATGAATGAAAAGTATGATGATGTCTGCGTATGACTGCGTACGACGTATAAAGCGTGGATCAGCGTGGAACGGAATTAAAGTGATTTAGTTCGTCTGTCTGTTTCTCTTGATCTCTCGAATGCATAATATACAGTTGATATAGGCTTTATTTATAGCAATTTTACAATTTCATACAATTATTTACCATTGTTTACGTGTAATTAGCGCAGAATGCAACATTATTATCTCAATTAAGATTAAGTTTATGAACATCGACTATCTTAATTGATGATAAACAAAATGGACAATAACACATAAAAATGTTTTTAAAGCAATATCAATAATTATTAACACGAAGAAATTGTTGAACGTTAAAAAAAATTCGTAAAGAAAGCAATAGTGCTGGCGGCATATCACGCTATGCCGATATCGAGTAATGGAAGATAATTACCTCGTATCGATATAATTTTATCACAAAAACTTATAAATTTTAAATTGACAGCGACCTTTTGGTTACAGTTATTTGCGAAATAGGTTAAATATTGCGTGTTCTTATTATTAATAATTCATATGGATAATGCTTATCGATGCTTCGTTTTGTTTTGATGGATTTTAATTAAGAAATACAATGGATGATTATTTTATATCTAATTGCGTTTTCAATAATACCTATTAGTTTTTGTATCTGTATTCTGTTTATATTATAAACTCGTAGTTAAATGTAGATATGATTCATATTCTTTGATTCTTTATAAACAACTTCATTTTATAAACTTAACGGCAAATAAGTCATTTTTAATTTGACAGCTTAAACAAAACATACGTACTTCTACTGAAAAAAAAAAAGAAACAATAGTTCAAATATTCAAATAAATCACTGTCATAGATAACTTTTTTCAATATTAATCTTAAGATATTTGACAAGTGAATATTTTCTTTTAGAAACAAAGAATGTGTCGCGAATCGTCAATAAAAATAACTAATGGTTATTTAATATTTCTTAAGTTTTAGTGGACTTTGGACTAAGAAAAATCCTATTAACATGGTCATTTATTTGCATTTTAAAATTCATCATAAATGTGAAATGCATCTGCTTCAAGAGACGCGGGTCTACACTTTAAAAGGGCAGGATTCGTTTTATCATTTCTGATAGGATTTTTTCTTATGACCCAACCAGATTCCAATTCCAATATTAGTTTACATTGAAGCCAAAATTAACTTTTAAAAATAAAAGCATCTATAGGTACACACAAATCAATTATTTAGCACCTTTTAAAGCAACACAAAATTAACGAGCCGAAAACCGAAATAAAATAGTGATGTCCGAGTGTCGATTAATTGCGTATCGATAGAAACGCAGCGAGCGAATTCCGATCCGAAGATTTACTGCGACATTACGCGACATTAAGTGATGTAGCTAACTGAAAGGTTAATTGGGTCCGTCTAAAATAAAATACGTCGTAAATATATCGAGTCCGCTTGATTTAGGCGTTCTAGTGTATTGGCGAAAATCTAATCGGTGCGATGGGATTACTGTCTTAAAATATATGTAAAATTTGTTTATTGCTAACTGTATCTAACACGTGGGTTTTCTTGCCTTTTGTACAGATTTTTATGTTTTTTAATAAATAATTAGTGGCTTTACTTGCCTTTTATACTGATAAATCAAACCTATTCTATTTTTCAGAAATACGTCAATCTTAACAGATTGTTTTGCGAATAACATCAAAGAAATCAAAACAAAAAACACCTTCGCATACATAGTAGGTATTAGTGTGCGTTAAGATCACTGAGGTACGTCTTAAAGTAAATTTGACAGTACATACATACCTAAATAAAATTACATATAATGATATTACAAAATAAAGAATACCCTTGTGTCTTAAAAATCTTATAAGTACGAAAAATATATATCTACTCTTTATACTTAAGTTTATTGAAGACTAAAGGACCTTCTATTCAAAAATATCTTCACCGTAACAAATACAAATATCTTTCAAATAAAACAACTTTTGCGAACCAGCCAAGAGTTAATAAATACAATCAAATCTTTATATTCTTCAAGTATTGTAGTGCACGAACGGGGTGAGAGCGATTTCTGTCATTGTAACTGAGATACAAACATACAAATACACCTGAAATAGTAGAATTACGCGAAAATAGACCGTATTTCAATAGACATAAGTACATATTGTTTGTGAATTTAATGTAATTAGTGTTGCAAGTAAATACTGCAACAGTATCTTTGACAGATATCTATCGGGCTGCGCAAATACTGAGTACCGTTCGCAATTCATGCATTCTGCTTTGGAACTTAACTGTCTACACTTTAAGGTATAAATTAGATTGAAATCCTGTATTTGTTAAATATAAATAAATTCGAGTTTAGTTAAGACTATAGGATTTTCGATTTCAGCTCCCAAACGTAATTAATTACGAAATAGTTTATATAGTGACGAACTGACTATTCCTCTGAATAAAATCTACAAAATAAAGAACGAAAAGAGTTCATAAAAATAGTAATTGGCAGTAATAGGGCCATTAACACCGAATAACGCGCAACCGGCTTATACGGATTAATTTATTTTAGTTACAAACTCAGCATCTTCAATAAATTCCACGGGCGGAGCAAAAAAATTGATTACAAGCGGAAAACAATCTTCAAGACGAGAGTAATAAAAAACGTATTAAACGACTAGTTTACGTTTTTGCAGACGTTACCGAGAGGTATAAGAGACGTTCATTGTTCGCGGACGATACGCATCGTATTTGAGATTGCTCGCACGCTTCCCGCCGCGAGTGGCCTGAGAAGCGACGACTTCATAAACCGCGACCCAAGAGCAAACAATGCGACGTGTTCCTACGTCTTTCGCAACTACAACACGCCCAATCCCGGCCTAACGTATGCAACGTTACATCACTATTATGTTCGAATTTTAAATCTCGGATATTCGGTATTCCACATTCGAAATTAAAACTACACAGCGCTCGCGATATATTTCAATTTAATCTTAATGGCTGGAAGACAAAATAGCCGATTATTAATGACTACAATGCCGATAGAAACAACGGATTTCACAATCCGCCATTCTTCACTTTTGACGCGAGCGAGCAGCCGTTCGATCGAAAACATTTCAAATTTAGAACGCATATTCGAACTCTTTCAAAAGACGTTCTAGAATCGAAAACAGCGATTAGTTTTAAGTGTCGTTCGAACTTTTAAAAATATGTCGCTCGTTCGGATTTTAAATTTAAATATAAACCGGGAGAATGCGTTCTATTTCGCCTCCACTTTACGATGTTTGTCATTTAATGATTTTCGTTACGAAACTTTTAGTGTTATTATGAATTTATTGGGTTGTTCAATATCCAAGCGAGTCGGGATCGCCTGCGGAATGCGTCGTTTGAAATAATTCAAACTACATTCTCGGGACAGATGAAAAATATCGAAATTCATCAAGTAACAGATACGTGCGTGTAGATCAAAAGAGTGATAACGTGGGAAGGAGCGTATAACGAGCGGTTGTAATATTTTGGCTGCAATTATTTCGTTTAATCGTCGGATTCTCGGCGGAAGCTTTATCCTCCAGATTCCTTGAAGGCGGCCTGACGTTTTAATTCCTTTCTCGATTTGACGTTGGATTTGTATCGGTGACGGTCAGAGCTGTCATGGCGGACTGCCGTGCTCCACCGTTTGATACGGATTCCTCAAATTATTTACTTAATAGAACGTTTAATTGGTTGCAATTATATATCGATTGAAGATAAGATAGGTATGTTTGCGAATGCAGAAAAATAAAGTTTTATTTATGTGCATAGCTAAAATAGTTTTGTTTGTTTACGTGAAGATCTTTTGAACCCACTGCTCCACTGACTCTCACCGAGTTGGCACGCACTGCACATTAACGCACCTACAAATCTAATTCTTTTAGAGACGCATCTTATTTTGCTAATCTTGATATTTATTAACAAAACATGATATCTACTTAATACGAAATGTCTTCATTTTCTGTGAAAAAATATGTGAGTAAAATCTACGACTGCAATATCCATTTGTTCGAAGAGCTTTAAATTGTAGGAAACAAGATGCACTGCATATCTGAAATTATTTTATTAGAAATGTACAGCAAATATTTAAATGACAGGCAGTTCTAAAAAATAACTCTTATAAATTTACATTAAAATAAATGAGCATCGATTCCCGCCAATGTAGTTCGATTTTCGAAACGTAGTTTCAAAATAGCGCGACAGCTGAAAGACGACATCTTACCGTTTTTTTATTACCTTCGTGTTTAATGTTTATGACCGCTTTTATTTATTCTGTGATCGGATCCTTTTCCTTATATTTAGAAAGTTTACAACCCATCTTAGTGAATTCCGCATATTTTATAGCCAGTTAAGCCCAAACCGACTAACTTCATTAAGCTCATGAGCCATTTGATTCGTCTATTCAATCGATCGATAAATAAGCGATATCCTTTTCAAACGAGGTCACTTATTAAACGAATCTATAATCGTAATTCGAGCCTACTATATTCGAATTAACGATCGGGTTGCCGTTCCTTTTTCAAATTAAATAAAATAAAAAAAAGTAAAACTATTTGAATTAAGAACGGAAATCAACCGTCGCGCGCGATTGTGCCAAGTGTGAAAGGATCGATTCAAAATGGGGGTAGTTTTGTTAATCCCTCCTGCTATCGACGTTTTTTATTGTATTGTTTTAGTGATATAATAGAGGCTGTATTTGCATGATTATTTATTCAAATTCAGAGACTTTTTTTAATAACCTATCGTATTAGATTAGGTATCTATTAATAATTCTATGATTTGATTCATGGTATCACTCGATTCCATTTTAAACCGATTCGATATTTTAAACCTATAGGAAAATTGATTATAGATACAATAAATGAAACCAAGTTTGGTTCATCCAATAATAAACAAATATTGGAATGATTTTATTACAATGAATATAAAACCCCATTAAAAGTCATTATAAAGTAGGTAGTGAATTACCTACACATTTTATCACAAAATGGAGATTATTACGAATATAGGTACGTCTAATCGTCTCCATTTTCGTGGTCTGAATTAAATATATAATTATCAGATAGAAATCGATAAAATATAATTTTATTGTCTTTGAACACGTAATGAAGTCAAATTAGACGCTTTGGACCTCAAGTGGGCCATAAAACAACCATAAAGCTCAGTTTAATGTAAACTATTTTATTACTTTTTTATTGTTATTTATCGATTTTCTCCCATTTCTAGTTTTGGAAATGAAATGAGAATTGGAAATATAATTAATGACGCTACTTATAATAAAGTAGATTAACTATTTTAAAAACCAATTTGTAATAAGTTTTTCAAACGCACCATTTAAAAATTTAATATCTAAATGCAAATGATTTTAATTACCTTAATATTGGATCGCCTCTTCGTAAATAGATAATATTATTATATAGGTAGTTGGTAATTTCAATACTACCTATATATTTTAAGTTGGTAAAAACACTGTATCATTTTCGATTAGAATTGTACGTCCCTTAATCCAATTCAATGGCCGTAAAGTAAATTGAAGCTCGTTTTAATTTTACGGCGAAACCCGCATTATAAGATATGTATTGAACTCGTTTGTCTAAGTGAATGAAATTGTATAAATTAAGTTTTTATCGTTTCAGGTAATTAATAATTTTCGAGGGAAAGTAACCAGTAAGTCACTATAAGTAATAATGTTGAAAAAACAAAGATAAATTCAAAAATAGAATCGATTTTAAAAACATTCTAAAAGTTCAAAAGTTCGTGGCCAGTAAAACCGATTCGAAATTCGAACGAAGAACGAAATAGAACCAGAGACAATTTTTTTAACTTTATCGTTCCCTGAATTTTGAATTTAGAACAAAACGAGATCGAACAAATGCCCCCAACTTTGGCGTGCTTCCCGCGTGAAAATTAATTATTAATTTGTTTCCATTGCGACTCTCTCGGGGTGGCATATGTCTGTCTTTTTTATTTTTCAATTTATTTTTAACGCTTCAATAATGATAAAAGGTAATTTGTATCAATTGTTTCAGTTTTATTAGCGCGATTTTCTATTGTCCATGGTGTGCCTTTCGCGTTTGAAATTTAATTGATATCCGTTACTCCTTTGGCTTTTTTGTTTTCTTTCTTTATTTCGAAATGTCCTTATGACAGCTATCTATACATATAATAAATCTGTAGAAGGGTCAATTCTGTACATTGAAAATATTGAAAAAATAAATAGCAGGGGGTGTTACTGGATCGATACCAAACCCAAATATGTGATTAAAAAAATTTTTGTCTGTCTGTCTGTCTGTCTGTCTGTCTGTCTGTCTGTATGTGAAGACATCACGTGAAAACTAACGGTTCGATTTCGATGAAACTTGGTATAATTATACCTTATTATCCTGGGCGTAAAATAGGATACTTTTTATCCTGGAAAAATACGTAGAAAAAAATTAATCTTAATTTTTCAGTTTTATCCATAGACGTTGTTCTGTAGAACCGCCAACACACGTTGCGTATTATTATAGGCACAATTATAGGCCTAGCCGTATTTGGGTCCAATAGATATTTATAAGATGTCATTGTCAGAGTAACTCAAAATGGAGAAATAAACCATCCACGCGGAGACCGACATCCGCGCGGACGGAGTCGCGGGCGGAAGCTAGTATATGAATATGTGAGGTTTTGAGAAATATTATTAACATGTCGTAAAACGTGTATTCTGTCAATTTAACTCCGTCGGGGTTTTACAAAGATCAAAGGAACGAGATAATACTAGTGGCGGAGGGAAACCGATTTTTGTCTCGCCCTCTTCACGAGTGTCATAGATACCTACATGTAAAAAATATAGAGTTATTTATGAAGTTGCGCTTTTTGAACCCTTCTTGACGTTTGTAAATTTTATGACATCTAGCTCAAGGAAAAAAATAATGATTCCAATTTGTAATATTATTATGAAAAAAAAAATAAGACTATGTTTCTAACTACGAATAAAAATATTCCCATCTCCATGTTTATTGATAGGTTTCTAATAAGGTCTATACTCTATACATTTATCAATTATCAGTATCAGTCAGTCATTGGTAAATAATTTATTAAGTAAGCTATAGATATTATACACTGATTTAATACTTTTTAGTTGATACGCATCGTACCTACCTAGTATAGCTCTTCCATACCTACATTTCATATAAACACTACACCTTCCACTATTGTTCACAACAAAAATCACAGAACTTCGCAAATCCCAAAAACGATAGAGAAAATCGGAAGTAAAAAGTTGTACAAAATGAAAGTTCACCGCAATTCTTTGCTTGTTTACAAGCCGGTAACTCCCCCTGACAAAGGTGAAGTGCTTAATATATTTTTTTCGCAAACGGATCACGTTCGATCTTAAGTGAGCCATCTTGTTTCCCCCGCGATTTGGCGCAATTTTTGCCGCGCTTCATTGATTCTTGTCTATGCGTTGTTTCGAATTTTGAATGCTTTCCGATTGTTTTGAATTTTCGTGTGTTAATTTGTTCGAATTTGGAATGTCAAATTTGAGATTATAAATAATTTCGTGTAGTTTACTGGTAATGCTTGGTTTATAGATGTACCATATTATTAACATGCTGAGTTCCTTGTTTAATTGATAGCTTGCAAAATTTGTCAAATACTTTCCCTTTTGTACTACCTATTTCCTCCGATAAGTCATTCCTTACCTCAAAAGCTTACACAAAAATATCAATTCCGACCTACCACAACACAAACATGTTATCATTTTTATCTGAAAGCAATCACGCATCTATCCCGTGCGGTCAATTGGCCATTATCAGATAATGCTGATCAATCCATTGTGATTGCACGATCGTTAGCCAATTGAAATCGATTTAACTGTGTTCCACTTTTGTTGTTGTTATTGAAATATTTTGAGATCGAAAATTTAGAAAAAAAAAACGATATTTACAGTCAGTTATATGTAGATACTAACTACCTACACCTGTTTATGTTACGTACTCCTTAGCCACGTTTAAATCAATCTTCGTGCACTTATCAATGGTCGACAATGAAATAATTTTATGAGTTAATAAAGCGTATTTTTTTAATTATTTATTCATGGTTAAAGGGTTCCTGAGGCTACCTACTTTATTATATTGAAGTTAAACTTCCAACAATGGAATAATGAAAGACAATTTAATTGTAATCTCATAAACGTTTTCTGATTGATTATGCATTACAATGCGTCATTCAATATAAATACCGAACAAATACTTGCATTGCCACGTTAAGCGACCTTTAAAACAATTACTTTAAAAATAATTCTATTAATACTTTTAATGATGGAAACTTCGTTAAATAAACACCAACATACACGGTAATTTTCATTAAAAAATTAAGTGTATCAAACAATAACCGATCAGTAGTAAATCAATCAACGGTGGCATTGAGTGGCCATTAAAAGTTATTCCGTTAAAAAACTTCGATAAAGGATCGAATTTGCGCGTCGGCATTCGGCGGCGAGTTGAAAGCGACAATTTTGACAATTAAAACGCTGCGCATAGCATTGTCCTCTCAGGGCGTGTCCTTGGCAGGAATTTGACGTAACCGGTTTGATTTGCGAATGTTGAAAAGTTTAATAACATTTACACGCGGACTGGCCACTCAGAAATGGCATTTAAAAATAATTTAAAAAATAATTTCGGAAAATGGAATCGGACTGCGCGCGTTTTGAAAATGGAATCTGCTGGAATTCGAAATTTAAATCACTAATTCCTCATAATTTTGTGATGAGTGACTTCTGTTCAGTATTGTCGTTTCTTTTCTCAACGATAAAGCAGTTAAAACCCATCAACAGACGATCGGAATGGAGATTAAATGGAACGGGATTACCAATAAATATTATATTTATAATAAAATCGATTCCATAAAAGCCATTTCATTTAATGGTTGTTTTCGTCAATCGTTTAAAAATGTCTTGTCCATAGTTCAGTTTTAAGAGATCGTAAAATTAGAACTATCGGCCGTAATATTGTATTTTAATGTTAAAATAGGGCTACCACATGGCAATTACACACGTGTTAAAGTATTTTATAAATAGCATTGATAACAGAGTACAAATTCAATAAGGTGTAACAGGTTTCAGGTGGTGTAAATTTATGGACAATTGTTGTACACAATTGTTTTAAGATCGATTTTATTAAGTTAAAGGGGAATTCCTCCGTCATTCGACATTTACAAATTCCATTTAGTTATCCAAGAATAGATAGATATATTGCTATTGTTCGTTTTATACTTGCAACTAAACTACAAATCCTTAATATTAACCATATTAATGCATAACAAAGGTTCCCAATGAATCCTAAGTGTTCTCATATTGGTTATCTCCCGTGTGACAACCCTGATTTCACCAGCCAAGGTGGCAAGTGGCAGCGGTGACCGTAAGTCACTGTTTTATGGTCTATAAAATTTTAGGACCTATCTGTGACGTCACGAAACACATAGATCGGATTGATGTGGGTTTACGACACAAAAAAAGCTAGTCATTAGTAAGGCTTTCGAAATGAAAACATAAAATTTTATACTATAAATTATCGATTATATTTCATATACGATGAGATTATTTTAATGATAATCTAGAATCTTATTAGATGTTGAATATTTAATTCGTTTTTAAATGCAAAAGTGAGGAAGTTAAACTAAAGTTTAACAAACGATTAGGTATTACTAAACTAAGTTTTATATAACCAAACGCTAATAGTTTCACACAGATCTCTGAACTAATTACGTATTCAGGAAAGCTATACATTAGTATACAAAGTGTATCTCGACCCTGACCTCGGGCTCAAGGAAGCCCTAGCGTTCATTTCGATCTATTACGATTTACGATGTATGACAATTGACAATGCTAAAAACTTCGTATGCTAAGCAAATATAACAAAAAATCATAAAAAATATTAGGTGAAGTGTATAAAAGACTATTTTAATAATTGAGAAAAAAATTATAAACATATAATTTAATAAAACCGCGTATTTTTCAAAGAAATTGATGTCAAGACCAATCCAGACGAAAATTAGCTCCATCATCCAACAGTTACAATAATATGACACTTGTTACACTAATAAGATGGTACATAATCGCGTGTCGGATTAGAAATTGTAGAATTTTTCCCGAGCCGTCTCCGATCTCGCACGGCGGAGTTTTTATTCGAATGCCGATTATTCTACGTGAGGTTCCCACACTGAGGGTCAGAATAGGTCCGCTACGGAATAAGACATTCCTTTTTTGTATTCGCGAACTGTCTAATTCTCCTTTCTAATTCCAAATTTGAAAATTCGAATCGAATTACAAATGCCTGGATTGGAGTTCCATCACTAATTATTCTAAATTTGAAAATTGCAACGTTCGAATTACAAATGTTTGAACAGGAGTTGATCCAGTCGATGTTTTGAATTCCGAATTCACCGATGACAGAACAGAACAGAATAAAACCCAAATAGAATAATGGCAAGGCATTATCATAACAAAGTGTCGTATCGGAGTGTTTGCGGTGAATTGACAATCTGACAAATTTACAACCGATCGCAAGTGGCCCTTTCGCATGCAAATCGAGGGGTTTCTTCGGATTTTTTCGCGCCGGATATTTCCGCCTATTTTCCCGCTCAACGCACTTCCGGTGGGGACGTTCGGAAACGGTTTTATATTCTTATTGAGCTATTGTTCAACTGACATTGTATCAGATATTTACGTCAGTATTGGGGTTAGAATGTTCTTACGAGACATTGCGTTTCATGCCTTTGCTTCCAAGATTATGAAGTACCTTCAAAATTGTATGAAAAAATTTGTTTTTTATAGACAAATATTCCGTATAAAAATAAGGAGTAACAGTAGCTATACACTTTTGTGTGTATATTAGCATAAATGGAAACCTTCATAGTGTCTACAAGAACTAGGGATCTGTTTTAATACCCCTATAACCTTTTCGCACCATACAAAAGTTAAATCAAAATGGCGATAGTTATAATTCGGAATCAAAATATTCAAACCCCTAAGGTCAGAGGGAAGTCAAGTCGATACTGAAGTATAATTATTGAGCTGCGGTTGACCGGAGTATTTTATTGTTGAGGGTGACCCCATGTTCGGGAAATTAGGGATCATTTGAATTGGGTATATCTTTTTTATTTATAAAGATATGTGGCTTCCGCAAATTATTTTCATTTGAGCGAAATTTTAAGACATTTTGGTTTGTGATATTTTTTTTTATATTTATTTACTGTCGAAGTTATACCTATAAAAAATGCGTCATACTTTAATTAAATTATACACTTTACCTAATTTTCCATTGATATCAAATCTAAAAAAATCACAACGCAAATCCGTTTTTACACAACACAATCAAACTGTACAAACATCGAATATCTCAATAGTATTAAATATCGCACTAATGGCAACAGGTGACGGGAATCAAACCCACTGACAGTTACGTGCTGCATCTGCTGAGCTATCGGGAATCTATTTTCAGTTTATTTTCTCTCGTCATTTAGTTATATGCTAGTATTGACCGCCTCCTTGGTAACAGGTAAAGTGGTTGACTCGTGAGCGTAGCACCGAGGGGTCCATGGGTTCGATTCCCGGTGGAGACGAAGAAAAAAAAATGTCTCGGTCTAGCAGGACACAGAAGGTTGATCACCTTACTTGTCCCTAAAGAAAATCGATCAGTGAAACAGATGTATAATGCATCTGCCCCTTACCCCACTTGGGGACATGGGACTTCACTTAGTATTGAGGTTTTTACACAAATATTAGCTGCCCCAGTAGGTAGACTCTGTTCTGTCTTACTCTTATCACTTGGGGGTATGAAAAATAGATGTTGGCCGATTCTGCACACAAAATTTCATGAACACCTTCCTCTTCAATCTCTTCTATTAGGTACTCTATCTATTAAAAAAACCGCATTAAAACTTCGCAATGGGATACAGGGATAGTGAAAGCGACTTTATTTTATACTATGTAGGCATGATGATTTGATAAAATATTCAATAACAAACACCAAAGTATACGAAACTTACTCAACTATAACTTAAGCTGTACTCAAGTCGGACTCAATAAATATGCGTGGGTCAAGAGGTGTTTTATCGGAATAATCCCGGATTACGCGTGTTCCCGGGACGCGTTAATTGGGGTCAATAGTTCCTTTTGACGGTCATTTTGAGTTTTGACTGCCGGAATATGACAAGTTGAAAAGAAGAGATAGATAGTGTGTTATTGTTTCGGTCGTTTTGAGTATTGCCTGTTTTTATTTGTGAAATATCTATTATAGCTGTAACTTCCAGGAAAGATTGGAATTTTAATAAAAAAATGTTATGTTATAATCAATGTGTGAACGAACTGTTTGTTGTTATCTTTCATTTTTTGTTTAGGTTTAATAATTACTGATTACCTATTATTTTCGAATCGGTGCGATTATTATATTATTCGGATTCCGGACGTTGCTTTCCGAATCGGTGGTAAATGTTAAAAGTGCTATGACAATTCAAAAGTGTTTCTAAAAGTCTAATTGAATAAATAAATGTTTGAGTTTGTTTGATATTGAGTTTGAAAAATAATTAGGTATGTACCTACCTATATTGTGACTTTTAACTTGCATTCAATCAAATCGATTCTATTACGAAGTTAAATACAGGTAACATAGTTTATATCCTACAATAAAGCTGAAAATATAAAAAAAAATGTATGGCAGTTCTAACATGTACTGTATAATGTTTACTTTTTTCCTAACAAACAAACACACAATTTGATCTCAAACTCCATCAGGTTAGAAGGTAATCAGTAATTATTAAACCTAAACAAAAAATGAAAGATAACAACAAACAGTTCGTTCACACATTGATTATAACATAACATTTATTTATTTATAATTCCAATCTTTCCTGGTACAGCTATTATAGATATTTATTATAAACTAATACATCTGTTTCATCTTTTTATTGCATATACTATGTTCCATTGATATGCGATTTTATACTTTATTCTCAAGATGTTAAGGGTGTGTTTCGATTGCTCTTGAAGCTAGACGTACTGCATACAGAATTTAAAATGTGTTTTTATGCAAATTTATCAAGTTGGTGCTTGAATGAATTTCTATACAGTCATGTATAGGGTAATTAAGGTGATATGACTATTTGATTCGCGTATTGTCATTGCTGAGATTAAACTATGGAGTTTTTTCTGTGATTTTTCATGAATAGGTATACCTAGGTAGTAGGTTTTTACGTGACTTCGTTGGACATTTTGCATAGAATGTTATATATTTAAGGTGTTTCTACCGTCTACGCTTATTACAAAAGTAAACGTATATAATATAAATAATAAAAAAAGTATGAAGAACCTACTTACGATTACGAAACGTTTATAGAAGTATTTTTCATGCATATCCAAAATATAAATACCTAATACCTACCTTATAGCTAGTGTTTCATTTTATCATTTCATTTCTATAATAATTATTTTATTTCAAGGGTTATTTTTACGCCTACATATCCCTACTATCCATATTGACAACCATAAATCCAAATTATAAAAAATATACATCGAGAGAAAAAATTTAAATAGAGCGATTCAGGCAACACATGCATCATAGATACGTTTGGAAATAGAAACACAGACTAAAAAGATTCGGTAAAATAACATAATAAAATGTAATGGCCGACGTTAATTGATTATGTTTATTTATTAATTGAGTTACGACGTGATTATTTATCGTTTGTAGGTAGATATTAATTAACATGGAAAAATAACTAAATGAAACACTATTTTTTATGCCTAAAATTAGTTTTGTGTGTAAAGTAGGTATCGAATATCGATATATTCAATCATAATATACTTCAATCTATTTGAGCATAATATTCTTTGTTAAAGTCCCTTTTATATGCCTCCCGATAAAATTTAAAATTGTATTCTATCTTGACATTCTTAAAGGAAATGTCTACCATTAAAATCAGATTTTGCTCCTGATACGCATACAAATAAGTTTAGGTACCTACCTGTTACAAGAAAATTAAAATAATATATCCTCATACAAATTCAATAATAATTTCAATATTTCCATAAACTATTATGTAAAAGAAATAAGTACAAGACGAACCACAATTTGTTTCCACCGACCTCTCCCGTTTCCAAGAAATTAAGAAAAGTGCGCAGTTACAAAGAAAGCTGTCTTCATCCCGCGGCGATAGAGACGCACATACCCGATCTACACATGCGGGAAAGGGACGACATAACCACCGATAACGCGTCAATACATTCCTTCAACACAACACACGCGAATATCGAACGTCGCCCATTGACATAAAGCTCACGTTCGCGTGAAAGCGTTAATGGAAAACCAATACCACATCAATATGTTTAACGGCGTCACCGTGCGAGGGAAACTCGACTTTATACAGCTTGGTTACAGTCAAAAATTGTATTTTGTGAGTTTTTAAGAAGGCGTTCTCGATATCTTGTAAGATAGTCAGGGCGTTCGATCGAATACCGATACTTTAGGAAACTGATCCCTATATCACATATATTTAAAGGTCCTTTGGGCGTGCCGAGAACACGCCCAGCTAGGTTTTTTTCATATAACCCGTATTGGCTGATTTTTTACGTATTTACGTTTTTTATGTTACAGGTACGTTCGAGGTTTTGTCCGAGTAAATGAAAAGTATGTACCTATTGTAGTTTAATTATAGTAGAGTGAGGTTTTTGCGTGATTCTTCACAGTTAATAAATGCGACGTAATTTAATATTGTCATAGTAGGTATATGAATCTTTATTGCGTGTCGACTGTCGATAGTTAAGTGAGGAACGACAGTTTCTAGATTTATTTATATATAAACGATTTCCGATTGTTGCGTCGTTGGAAATTATAACGCCAGTACAACGGTTCGTTTGACGTCATAAAAGCATTACACCGATATACAAAATAAATACTATCAAAGACCGCGCAGTTCGAATTTCAAAATAAAAGAAAACTATTTGACATTTATTCAAATCAAACTCGCCGCCGTTAATTCGTATTGAATTACAGCGCTCACTAAAACAATCGAATTTCAAAACAAAACGTTTTAATCGAATCGTTCTAGTTGGAATTGAAATTGGAATGGCATTTTGAATAATATTCGCTGAATGGAATCTAGTTCCTTGTTCTAATTTTGAATTTTTCGTTCTATTAATACTTATCTATTTTAGTTGTCTGTTGTTTTTTGAACTAAAAATAAATTCAAGGCATTTATAACTAGATTAACTAGTTTCAGCACGCTGTAGGTATTTTAAATTTTTTCACAAAATTATTTACACGCTTAAGTACGTTAATCTTTACATTAATAAGAAAGAAATATTCTACAAAAACCTACGCAATTAAATGACCACAAAAAGTAGGTGAAATAAAAAATCTATTCCAGAGTCGATTCGATATAGCCGAGCGTGATTGATTCCAACGATACATCACTTTTCTATGAAAAATTGCTATAATCGACTTAAAAACTCATTAAGGGCAAGACAAAGGCACCGCCTTGTTCACGATCGAACTGTGATTGCCTTTTTTATGGATTTTTGTCCTTCTTGAATGAATGAATGTTTTTCGGTCTTTGTTTTTATTTTCGAAATTTTTTTTTGCGTTTGTACTAAAACTTGGTATCTAAAGGATATATGTTGTAGGTTATGCACATACATACCTATTAACCAAATATTTAGACCGTAAGTATTATGTTTAATTCTGTTCATGTTTAAGTATATGGAAAAATAGTAATAAAAACTAATATTGCAGTTTTGCTCAGCTAATTGTAACAGCAACTTAGGCAACCTCAAATGCAATCAAACGTAACGCTTTCAAATAGCAATTATAATTAACACTCAAGTATGAAAAAGCGTATTCACTTTACATATTACACTTCATTTAACAACATTGAAAAAACGTATTAGGTACCATTTAACGCTAATAAGTAATAACCAAGAACAAACGACAATACATCTTCAATACAAATCGCATACGTAATTAATAATTCATACATTCTATCTGTTCTATCAGTTACAACTGTCAGATTATTCATTGCACTTTGACAGCTCACGCCATGTTGTAATAAAAAGAACAAAACGCTCTCGCGCGCATTTGTCCCGCGTCATCGGCGCTACATTCTCTATGGTTGACAGCAGGAAGCCATAGACCTGGCACACAACCATAAACAATATTAAAAATAATAATTAAAAAAAAACGCATTCGAAATTTGAATACGCGTCAAGGTGTGTTCTGTAGGGGAAACTTTAAAAAAAGAATCGATTCCATCACAATGCCTCAATGATTCGAATTGGGATAAAAAGTTTGTCACCGTCTCTATTCAAATTGGATGGAGATAATTAGGGTTCTTTGGTTAATAATTTAATGTGGAATAAATTTCGCTGTTTCAAATCAAAAGTATTGTTATTGTTCCTTACGTACCTAGTTATATTTAGATATTTAATTATTTTGCTACGAAAAGTTTAGGGTTTTAATCATAATTTGAAATTTCATTCATACGTTCTTTTCATTTACTTTTTGCGGCGACTCAGTTCCTATATCTACCTAATTATTGTTATTCGGTGAAGGATGCGTGGATATTCTTTTCAAATCCTCCTCAAGTTAGTTACAAAACAAATACTTAATATTTAAACCATTTCTCAATACCCTACGGAACCAACGATTACCGATACATGTTCAACCGATAATTTGAATATGTATCGCAGTTTATTTGAATAAGTATTACATTAATATTCTTTTGTGATAATTTCAAACTTCGAACGCCCACACCGCCATTGTCTCGCGACTTATTGGCTCATTACGCGACGCTTCGGTTTTAATTTTTGAATTTAGAATTAATCGCCATCGATTCGAATTTCAAACGCGGTGTGTCATATTTTTTGAATTTGGATTCAATTGAAAACTCAACGAATGAACGCATGATGTATTTATTTGGCCGCGCGCCAAGCGAGCCCAAAATGTTTATCAGAGGTCATTCGGTCAGTCAACGCGAAAAGTTGCGTTTCGCATCATTATCTATACAAATAAAACTCATAGATTATTAAAATAATATTGCTTTGATCTTGTATTAAAACAAGAGCCACAAATAGATACTTGAAAGGTTAAAATATTGAACGGTCCATGACATATCTCATATTTATTCAAAACATAATTGTTGACAACCGATAGACTGCATTGAAATCAAAGGCGATTATAATCAATCGATGACGGGAGGTCTCCGGAAGGATCAGACATTAGCATACGTAATTTGTGGTTGTATGGCCACGTGGGCGACGCATTGTTCAAACACCTTCGAAGATAACGTAATACGGAAGCCGGATTTGAAATTCGAATCACTTTCAACGGCTAGATTTTAATTCGAAATTTGAATTTTGAATATTCTCTATTCAATTGATTGTAGTGAGCGATTCAAGGAGGTTGTTATTGTTAGGGTTGAATGAATTGAGCAAAGGAAATAGGTAATTTTTATCTAAACTAATCATAGTTTGGGTGGTTTGGGCGAAATGGCATACCATTACACGAAATCCCGGAGGTAATATCATTCAAAATAACAAATTGCATTAACTTTTTACGCACGACGCGCCGAACCCCAAATATGATGAAAAATAAAGTCAAAAATGAACGAATCCGCACCGCGTTACCGGTAATCATGTTTTATGAGTTTCCCGCCAAAATAGACACAATATGGCGGCGGTTGACACGTATCCTTGTGAAAAGTTAAATTCGCTTGTTATTGGCATTCGCGCGTACATTAATTTTTTATCGTCGCTTCTATTTCCAAGTCGGATAAGATGTAAAGAGATTCCGTTAAAAATAATTTTTATGATTTTCTAAATTTATGTGAAACTATTACAGGAATAGTTTGCATTTAATCTTCGGTAATGGGCGCAAGTCCTAGACGATGAAACAGAAACAAAAGGTTTCTATTATTGTTTCGACATATTGTATTATTATATCGGCATATAATGTTTTATCTAGCCAATTGCACTCGCTGACCTATAATTAATTATCGTAAATTTCCGTTCAATATAATGCCACTATTGTGACAGCTCACAAATTTTTATCAATAGCAACATTGCGATATTTAGTTTGAAATTAGAATCAGTACCGCATCCGCTTCCGTTCGATATTTAAACAGCGCGTTCGAATTAAGAACGTTCCAAACTGATAAGCAATAATATTAACATTGGCATTTTAAATCCTTACGTTTTAAATTCTAGTTAAATTTTTAAATATCGTTTCCGAACACCTGAACCATAGTTATTATTTTTTATAGGAAACAAGATAGCAAGGGAAGAAGCAATAACCATTAAAAGCTTGCGGAGGGCCGTTCAAAAAGTTTTCTTTTCAATAACGCGTCTAATATTCAAATTAGAAGCAACTAAGGCGAGGAATTCTCGACGATATATCATCGAAGCTAATCAGATTTTTCCTTGTGCCGTACATTTCGTAAATGTTTTGGAGATTAAATAGGGTACTGGGAAGGTATCGGGATAATTTAGTAGTTACGCATCGAATTCCGTTTTATTCCTCCCCGTAATTCACACGACAATACGCAATAAAATTCTTGTACGAAATTAAGAGGGAATTCGAATGACAATTTTGAAAATGGAACGCCAATACCGCCTAATACATTCTCCGAGTATTTGAAAGTGGAATGCAACGTTCGCAAATTCAAATTTAAATGTGGATCGAACGCCGTAACTGTCAACTGCTTCATTCAAAATTCACGAAGACAATATCAGAGAGATAATTCCGCGGGTATAATCCGTAACTTGGCGAACTCTCAATACACGAGAGCGCCATAAAAAATAATTTAAATTGCTCTTACAGTGACGCTATCGCTTCGAGCATTTGCATACTAAAATAATGCAAAAATCTATGCGCGGAACGCAGGGGTGTGCGTTCCCATTGATTTTGGTTTTTGTTGCGTTTTTTGTTTTGTTGTGTTCAAATCGTTAGTGTAATGATTTTTGATTTCGATTTTCAAAGGGATCGAGACTAACTATTCAGATCACTGACTACAGATTTTCGAAATATTTAGAAAATTATGACTTAGCTTCCTATTGTTTGTGAATTGTGTGTATGTAGGTACTTTATAATTATTATATTTCTATTAAGTTCAGTTATTATTTTGTTCCATTATGTGGTATGTTGCCCTGCATAATTCGTTTCTTTTTTCACTAAAATATTGTAAAAAAAATCGTTTTGTCGATTATCTGCCCTACACTCTACCTTATTGTGAATTGCTTTTATCGTGTCGCCACCCACAATGGAACCGAGCCGGCATTAGACGCGCGGGGCAAAGAAAATTTTATGTGTTATATTTTTCTTGTTTTGAAATATGCCCGCCGTTTGGTTATTTATTGCCTCCATAGAGGTTATATTTCGGGAAGTAATGAGGTTTCTAAGGAAAGGGCAATTTAAATGTTCGTAGATTGAGTCGTTAGCTTCGTATCGGATCCGCTAAATGTTCGTTCAATTGAAAACGCTCTTTTGATCGTGTATTGAAGGAATTTTTATGAATTTTTTAAAACGGTTTTTATAGAAAAAGGCTGATGGAAGTATCAAATATCAATCTATACTTTTTTCTAGGTACAAATTATAATAAAGCGGTAGGATTTGTTTGTTTGAACGCGTTAATATCAGGAACTATGGGTTAGATCAGAAACATTATTTCAGTGTTAGATAGAACATTTATCGAGGAAAGCTATAGACTAAGAGGCTAAGACCAATAGTATAGGCAGGTACATAGTCGAGTCAATCTTATAATGTTACTAGTGGTCCGCCCCGGCTTCGCCCGTGGTACCTACATGTTTAAACTATCCTATCTCTCAAGTTAGATCGAACTGCACGTAGTGTGCGAATTTTATTTTAATCGGTTAAGTGGTTTAGGAGTCCATTGAGGACAAACATTGTGACACGAGATTTATATATATTAAGATTTTAGTCGTTCCCACGTGATCAAGCACCAACAAACATCTAATTAACATGAAGCAATAAAGAAATGGATGCGGCGTTTTGACGTGGCGATAAGATGGCGGCGATAACGCTATGCGATATTTATATTTAACAATTAAATTCTGCCAAGTGTACCGTGAAGCAGTAACGGTTGTGTTTTGAGCTTTTGAATTTCGGCTATCGAGTGTTCCGTATATTCGAACTGTTATGAATATTATTTCTGTTGTTAATATCTAGTAGATATTGAAATTGGTAAATTATTGATTGATTATTCGAACTTTTAGTTAATAATTATTAATAGGATTTGTTGAGTGTGTTAATCTGGATCTTATTTGCCTATCACTGTTACTTGTGTCACTAGTATTGTAAGAACGTATTTGTAATTTCACGAATTATGCGTTCAACAAAATTATACACCTTGTAAGCAGTAAGATTATTAGGTTGTCATATGTTAAATTTTAAAAATATATACAAATCTTTCCACGTTTATGATAGAAAAACTACCTACTCGTGTCACTAAACTTTCAAATTATAACAAAAATATTAGAAAGCAGGTAATAATCAAGATGGATCGCTCACTCTACATACGAAACTCCGATTATAATTCGAACGCGTTAATTTAAATTACCGTAATTCTAAATTCAAAAATTTATAATTCGAACAATAACCGTCGCGCGTTGAGCGTATTCAATGGCTGAAACATTTTTCTCATAAAAAAAAACTCGAGTATGCTCAATCAAATGATGCTTTATTTTATAGTGTTAAAGTTTAAAATTCGATGCGCCCGCATATCAGTCGCGATCGTAAAACAGATAAATAATAATTAATTAAAAGTGTGTACCCAGCAAAGCATTGCGTTTCCAAACTTTGTAATCAACGAATTGCTGTATGATTGGGCTTTTTGAAATTTTATCGCTCATTATAATTTTAATTAAGCTATTATTATCTTCAATAATGTGGTATAGCTTAATATTTTCTGGCTAATTTAAATTTGAATTTCACAATCATTATTTGTGATCTTTCGAGAAATATTTAAAGGCAGCAATTATTTTTATTTAAAATCTGCATTCAGCCGTCTGTATTATTATTAGTAATCCTTTAACAGAGATAATAAATCAAAGGGTGAACCTAAATGCTAAAATCAATGTAGCGTATGAACCAAAAATCGAAAGAAATTCTCACACACCGAGCATCAAATAGTACTTAATATGCAAATAATTGATATCACCCTTGCATATAGGTCAATAAATTAAAAATATAAAATACAAGGGTATTAAAACCAGTTCAAGTATTGAAATGGGAATAAATCATGTTTTCTTTTTCTTAAACTTATGCTAATCGTGGATTCCCGATAATTATTCGATAAATAATTATTCGATATTATTTCGGGAGACCGGTTTGGTAAATATGCATGTTTCGGATTTGGGACAGTTCTCACGGGACTCTATGATATGTACACTTTAATTAATATTCTTATTATAATAAAATATACATTGCTCGATAACTCTTTTACTAGCTAAATTGAATGGTTAATATTAAAATTAACAAAAAATTGATAGTTATAATTTTTTTTTAATAATGCACTATCTATCGATCATGCTTGTGCCAATCGTACAAAATATTTTCTTAAACAAGTCAAGACAAAAATAGAATAAAGGCATGTTTGATGTTTTCGCTCATAAATTTACAAAGACAATGAGACAAATGTAATAACTCCACGTGTACATCGAGCAAATATCACAAAAAATGATCCACATGAATATAGCCAAAGTATTATTAAAACCATTTAGCTTTCTTACCATTTTTCATAATAACAAGTAAAGGTCCATACATGCGAAGATTAGCATTAAAAAAACTATTTCCGATGCCTCCTGTACAATGGATTTAAGATCAATACAAGACATTGACATCTGGCAAAAGGTTGAGGGTCGTATTAACCCTAATCTTATCTCATTTTTCTCAGCAACACAATAGTGCGTCGTACATTTAAACCTGTTTAAAACCGATTGATAGGTCGATGTTGATCGTCAATGGGGTCGGCCGTGCATCGATTTGCATATGATGTATGCTAATGCGGCGCGGAAGAAGTGTATGGGAATCTGTGAGTATGTTAATTGTCGAGATAAGGAGATACGCTTTATCTGTGCGCCAGTTGCTCGCGCGCTTTTGGTGATGACGCGCGGGGCGTTCGAATTTTGAACTTATAGTTCGCGCGTTCACTCAAATCAGTTTGATTTTGGAATTGGTGCGCGCGTTCTTGTTTTATTTTTTATTTTTTTTAACCGGACTGTGGTTTCGGCCTCTCGAAAATGACAGTGTAATGACTGAAGTGACAGTTCTGAAACAATTATGAAAGTCAAAAATTATTACATGGAGGTGAGTGACCTTTGTTTTCGGGTTAAACAATTTGTAGTGCGACACTTAAATTCATTTTATTAATTTTACGTGAATGGAATGGATTTTGTAGGTAGTTAAGTTGAAGTAAAAAATCCTCTGACCTAAATCGGAAAGTTTTTTTAGAGCTAAAATACAATCTTTTCAGCGGATTAACTCGTATGTAAACTGCCAAACAGTTGAAAGGCTAATGAAGAGAAGCTATTCTAAGAGAGATGCCTTTAATGTATGAAACATTGTATACGGCAATAGTATAATTATTATTAAGAGTAATTTTATGTATTCGATTTCTAGAATAAACGATTATAGTAAAATCAAGGAACTTTTTATTCTTTGTACGCTACTGATTCAATTATATATTGAACTAGCCCGCGACTCCGTCCGCGCGGAGAAATTAAGAAAAATTAAGATTTATTTTTTTCTACGTTTTTTTCCGGGATAAAAAGTATCCTATTTTATGCCCAGGATAATAAGGTATAATTATACCAAGTTTCATCGAAATCGAACGGTTAGTTTTTACGTGATGCCTTCACATACAGACAGACAGACAGAAAGACAGACAGACAGACAAAAATTTATTTAATCACATATTTGGGATTGGTATCGATCCAGTAACACCCCCTGGTATTTATTTTTTCAATATTTTCAATGTACAGAATTGACCCTTCTACAGATTTATTATATGTATAGATTAGCCTTTTAAAAAATTAACTAAATAAGATTTTCCTTAATACTTTGTAATTTAAATTTGAGAATATACTAACTTGAAAACATAAATTTATTTAACTAGTTACCATGGTTGTATGATAAATATAAATGCGAAGCGGAAAAACAAATATTGTTAAAAAAGTTAAAGCCCCAACTTTGTTTTTCCCTAAAAGAATGAAAAGTATCGAACAATGAATATAATATTATATTTATTAGGAATACGTAGGTTTCAAAAATAGTTAACAAAAAACAGCAATTAGCAAACATCTAATTGAATTAACAGTTTCAACTTTCAAGGTTATAGTGAATGTTTGTAATAAAATATCACTTTTATATATTTATTCAACATACCTATAGTTAAACTATTTAGCTAATTAATTAATTAATTTTTCGATTTACAGCTTTTTATAAAAAAATATTTTTATACATTTAAATGCCACATCCAAAGTTTCCAACATCGTGCATTTACCCCCGTCTCAGTAATTAAGAGTATAGCGAATTAGTGAGACGTGTTCTTTTGTACTAATCTGTGGATGTGATGTTTTTTCAGTTACAACTTTATTTTTAAAAGGAAATAGCTTATTTTATTGATAGATCCAGTTTTCACTGCTAAGTTTATGCTTTTATTTCATGTGTTCGATATTTAGTTTTTTTATAGTATAAATGGGAAAACTTTCGCCTCAGCGATGATAAGACGCGGGTTCAAATCCCGACTCTTCATCGAGATTTTTCTATTCTTTAAAAATTATCGATAATTATGTGTTTTTACATTCTGTTTGTTCTACAATTGAACAAGAGATATTATGGTAGAGACATGTTGAAAATTAAACAAAAAAATACATTACCTCTTTGAAACCTACAATTGTCTTATCACGCATGTTAACAAAAACATAACACGCGAAACAATACAAAAAAAATGTGACAGAAATAAAACTCATTATTTACCAACTTTTTTTTGTTGACGGTACTCGCATTAAAATTGATCAACAAATATCCACATAATGCCGACCCTACTCAACGGTCACTTCGACAGCGGTTACCAACCTTTTACGAATTTCCACCCGACGAATTTTCAACCCAGTTTTTACGTTAATGTTTTTCTATAGGATGCGTGTTAGAAGAAGCATCGACTTTAAAGGGTTGAATTATATATTTTACAATAACATTGATGAATATAAACTAAAATCCCACTTTTGATACGGATAAATTAGTTGACTCTGTCTTATTATAAACAAACGCAGACTATTTTCCTTTTTCACACATAAACAATAAGTTGTATGATTTGATAAATCTGAACAATGAAATTGATACAAAATTAGAATTAACGGGGTTATATTTGTCGCACTAGTACTAAAATAAACATACGAATATAACTTTAAGACAAAAACACCCTAACCATTCATAAAATTTACAGAAAGTTATAAGAGCTAAAACTGAATATATCACATTAATTAATTTGATCTATAGATAACAATTACATATAAAACATCACCCTGTATACAGGGGGTTATGAAAACATCTCGGGGGTCAAGTTTTTAGGGGAAGGATTAGGTGGACATTTTAAAATCGTGATACGGGCCCTTCGACGACTTGTCTTTCGCTAATGTATGGGCGAGTAATTAGGTGGCCGTGCGAGGGGTCACTTTTATTTTGACAATGATAGAGGGTGTTTTGTTTTGGCATTTTATAGACATCATCTGATAATATTTTTAGAATTTTCAACTTTGATAGGATTTCATTGAAATAAGCACAGTATGTAATACAAATTACCTGTTAAAAATCAAACCATTATCATAAATGTTGTGGTAATTAATCTGTATTTATCTCTGGTAAATAATTATTAGTGATGTAAAAAGTATGTACCTATATAGGTGCTTTTACTAAGAATTGTACTGTACAAATACATATCAATGAAAGACAAACATGCGAAATTTTATACGAAAAAATATGCTCCGTCAAAATTTTAAAGTAGGTAACATTTGTTATCCCAAAGGCTTATATTTACACACAATTATATTGAATTAATCAAACCCGCTCCTCTTGAGTTCAGGATTTTTACGCCCATATTAATTCCTTCATATTGACGCACGCCTCGGAGGGTGGGTGGGGGGAGGGGGGCGCCGGGAGACAGCGTAGGAGATCGCTAATTCATCATAAGTTAAAGGGGTTTTTATGTATGCTCGGACGGTACTTTGTACGACGCGCAAAAAAGGTTGACGATGTCTGAAGCGATAGCATTCAAAAAATTCTCAAAGGCTACGTAGATGAGATATTAATTAGCTTTTAGCTAATTTCTAGCTCTAATGCGAACCGGTAAATATGTAGAAAAATTGCCCATTGCGACCGGCGTATTTGGTACCGTTTATTTGTGATTCGAAAACTTTTTTTGCCAAGTCTCAATTGCGATGTACTTAATGAGTGCACTTCGGAAAGCGTATTGAATGAAGCTTCATTTGGAGGGGTAACAATGGTAGTACAATTGATTAACACACGTTTTTCCTTCGAATTCTATCCGTTTATCGGATGTTTAACTTACCCTTTAAGTCCTATACGAGTTAAATTAGAAATTGAGATTTGCTAAATTCGAACTTCGTACTTTCTATCGTTTCGTTTGATTGTGCGATAAAATCTGTGAAAGAATCAAGTGCTTTAATTGAGTTTTCGATCTACTTTTTAAACAATGATAATAGATTTAACTGAGTATTTATTATTGAGCAATCTAAGTTAAAAAGTTTGTTAATTTACAGAAAGTACTAGGTAATGTTTCTTTTTTCTATTCATAACGATGTTTTAGAAGAAAAGAAAACTAATAAAATACGTTGAAACGAACATACATATTATAACAACCATATTAAATACTAGCGGTCCGCCCCGGCTTCACCCGTGGTACATGTTTACGTTTTCTTTCCATAAGAACCATCTTCGTTCAAACCACTTCAACCACTTCAAGGAATATTATAAAAAAAAGAATTATCGAAATCGGTCCACCCCTTCAAGCGTAATGCCGTGACCAAGGGAAATAGGGATTCATTTTATATATAGATACAATTTAACCTATCAATTATACTATCTAAAACTGTATACATATCTGAGAGTCCCCTTGTCCCATTTAAAAGACAACTTCTTATTGAATCCACACTCAAATTTCTAACTAGATCAATATACTTTAATGCAATTATAAGTATTTTGTTTGAGAGGGTTCGGAGGGAACAAAATAGCGATCGATCGGATTAAAAGTGAAGTTTCAGATTTGAAAGTGAATTAATTGAGGATGGATTTTGATAAATACCCAACTTGACTGTTTAACGGAATTTGAGATATTTGCAAAAACGTTCACCCAATTTCACGTAGCTCGCGGATTTTTATCTGACTAATTGACAATTGAGAATCGCTCGATTCGTATTTATTTACTTTATGATGCTTCGAATGTTGTTCTGTCTTTATATTTTTCACGCAAATACAGTGGAAATACAAATATTTACTGGAGCACGCTCGCTGTAAAGTTTTCGAAATATCTAATACCTAGGTGATTTCAAATTCGTGAAAAAGTCTTATTTAAACAAGAAAGAGACTCCATATACTAAGATTATAAATGCGAAAGTAACTCTGTCTGTCTGTCTGTTACTCAATCACGCCTAAACTACTGAACCAATTTTCATGAAATTTGGTATGGAGATATTTTGATACCCGAGAAAGGGACATAGGCTACTTTTTATACCGGGAAAATGACGCAATCCCGGAAATCCCACGGGAACGGGAACTATGCGGGTTTTTCTTCAAATGCGCGGGCGAAGCCGCGGGCGAAAACCTAGTAATATCTAAAAGTTACTAGTTATTAGACCTATTCCTTATACAATGTTAAGTGTTACTAGAATATAGAAACAAATAGCAGTGAACTTTACAACAGAACCCGAGAATAGATCGCAAAAAGACAAAGATGCAAGTATTCGATCCCAATTAACTCGGACACATAGCAAAACAAAGTGTATTCGTATTGACGTGTTAATTCTAACAGACAACTATTATTGTCATTTGCTCTTCGCAAATTCATATTTGGTTGGAGGGATATTGTCAAAGAATTCTTTGACAATATCCTTACAAGTTCTTTTCTCTATTGTCTTAAGAAATTGACCAAAAATAGAACATTTGGGATATCCTATACATCTAGTTGAGTATTAAATAACAGCGTGTGTACCGAGCACACGTGTCAGAAGTGAAACTTCTTTATAAAGTTTCAAAGACCTAAGTCCACGTCGTGATGGTATTGCCATGACGCGACCTTGAAATTTTACTCTCAACTTGCCTAAAGACGTTTCAATGCATAAATTTCAAATGACCTTATGGATTTCCACAATTCTATATATACAGAGTTACAAACTTCCCGAAAAGCATTGAAACCCGCGGGCTAAGCTTACTATCCGATAAATTCGTTCATCTATATGTATCGGATACCTAATAGCAAATAATTAAAGGGCTGACAGAGTTCCATGCCCATTTGTAGCTAACCAAGTTGTCGAACTTTCCAGAACTTTCCAGCAATGTTTGCGCCCCGACTTTTACTCCTTTAATTTATAATTAATACAAATTGGGTGGCTGTCTTTTTGCTCATTTCAGTGTTTATCGACTGCTCTTTGATAAAGTCAGGGAATCTTGTTGATAACCACCTTATATATAGGTATATGGAAGGTATAATTGTATGAAATATTATTGGGCTTTTACATACATCATATTATTACATTGTCGTATCGTCGTAGAAGCGATGTAACGAATAAAACATCTATCTATAGTTAGTTACAAAAAAAAAACCCACAGAAAAAGTCCAATATAAAAATTTATTTCAAACGATAATTGGCATACCGTCTCCAAATCTCTGGAACACCAAAGAGCAATTATAAATGCCATAGACAATTCCCAACAAATGAATTTGAAAATCGAACAATGATGGCAACGTTCCAAACACGGCTGTCTGCGCGCGCGCAATCAATGGAGCCACTGATCCATTCAGCGATGGATCGTTTCGTTTTGATCATTCTGCTGATCTTAAGTTAATTATTCATTTGCACTTTTAGATCAGAGAGGCTTGGAGGTGATGAAAACTTGACTCGCGTGATGATATTCTTCGTATGCTCGTTTATTTTTGTACAATGCACAAGAAAATACATAAATAGTCACTAATATTAAGAAAATATGGGTCCATTTAAATAACAATAACTCGTGATCTTTTAAGGTAAAGTTCTCAGAAAACAAACGCGTTTTGAAATCTAGAGTTAGTACAAGTTGGACCATCTCAATTTGACGTCCTAAAGAACACCTTCAAAATCTACGTTTTGTAATATTCAAGGCAGAAAACAATAAACGCGCTGATAATTCATTAATTTCCCAATACACCCCACACCGAATGTCAGGCTCATATCAATTTTCCTCATTTAATAATTCCGTTTAATAACGATTGACGCCATTCAAAATTAGCGATCAGAAGTTCTTGACGGTGGCATCGATGTCTCTTACGCCTCGTGTACAAAGATTAATAAAATCTTGGTGTAGAGTTGACATGTGTTTTGTTATTGTATATGTTACAAAATTAGGAAAAGAATATTGCGTGTAGCTTATATGAAAGACAAGATAGGTATGTCATATGACGTGGTCTAGTTTGCTATATATCTTTGCTGGTCGTGTTAGTTTCAATTATGTGGACTTGACACTGAACCTTACAGTGATATTATGAACGATATTGACGAATATAATTTGCAAACATAGTCTATCGTATAATCTTCTATTATTATTTCAAAGGTATTTATAATTCAACTTAACATTCAAAACTAATGTTAAATTAACCAAAATAAGATTTCAATTCGTTGTTTTATCCTAACATATTTGTATAAAACGCAGTATTGTAAGTTTGCACATCTGCAATCAGCTTATTGTTTGACAGTTTCACTCATGCACTTAACACCACTTAGCCAGGATTTTGTCGCGTGTTGAGATAAAAGCCTTCCAATAAAGCCTTTATTGAGCTGAAAATTACACTTACAACACACTAGATGTTATTCGCAGGTATTTCATGTGTGCTCTACTTTCAGGGATTTTTAATGAAATTCTTATCATTACCGTGATGTACGCTAAGCGCTTTTTACATTATTTACGAACCTATTTTTCGTTTATTGGACATAATGACTTAATTCCCATATATGTTACTAGTACATATTCTTCGTCCATCAGTAATTACTTTATTCCATACATGTTTCATTATAATTGTTTTAAAATAGATTCATCCCCACCAAAACCAAAAACTAAGCAATTACCAAACAGTTACTCTAACCGTAGTCTAATCCGATCCTAGTTAACGACACTGGCCCATTACAATAAAACATCGCATTTAAACAATATTTAAATCGCTCATTTAGATGTCTATCTGTTCGCACGCATTGTACCGTTGTGATGGTCTGATTTTCTGTGAACATTGGTTAAAGTAGACCAGCGATTCCCAACCTGGGGTCCGCGAGCATATCCCAGGGGGTCCGCAGACAAATAATAAAAATGCGAAAGCCTTAGTGACCAGGCGATCTAGACTTTGTATTTTTCTATGACGCGGACGGCCGGGCTTTGTATTTATCAGTTTTAAGATAGAATAATCTGTCAAGTGATGGTTGGCTTAGCTATTTCATACAAAAACACTGCAAGAAATAAATCAATTTTTAAAATAATATAGATTGACTTATACGAATAAGTTTTTTTGGGGGTCCGCGGATCATGATAAGGTGGCGCTAGGGGTCCGCCTTTGGAAAAGGTTGGGAAAGGCTGAACTAGACAACATACGCTAGAAGCGTGAGCTTTTGCTGCTTAAACTATTGCGTCGTTAAATGCTATTTGTGTATGTACTTCATTTTCAAGTTGAGGAATCGATGGAGGTTCTAATGCTTGCTCTTTGATTTTAAGAATTAATTATCATCGTTGTTATTAGTCGATCTTTCTCATAGAAGCTACTATGGTATGTAAAAGAGCTTTTTGCTATTATTTGTTTACTGGTGTAGTTTTGAAGATAAAGATCGAGTGTTTTATTGCGTTCATCATTAATAAATAATTATTAAAATAACTAATTATTTATTTAAAAGTTACTATAGTACCTTAAACTTCATCCTTAAGTCACAAGTTAGTTCTTTTTAAATACATTTATGTGATAGAAATCATCTCCATGGTGCGAAAACGAATTGTAACAACATTTTCACTGAATTGACGTGTATGTATGTACACAAACAACAGCAAACACAAGCACAGAAGTTGAGTTAGTTTTAACTATCGCAGGCGACATAACTTTTGCCGATCGGAACCGAAGCCTACGCGGAAATGGGAATACAAGTTTGGAGGGTCAAAGATTATTTAAATAGAACTGACAGGTTCAATACTGTACTTTATAGCGAAGTTTTGAATGGGATGATAAGAATAATTTGTGTTTTTGTATTTGAATTATATCTTATAAGCAATTATATTTCAAAAAGTTTCTTGTTCTTATGATATTGATGTACGTACACACAACTTTTTTTTTTTTATGCTATAGGATAGCAACCGAGCAGACGCGTCGCCTGGTGTTAAGCGATACACGCCGCCCATAAGCATCCACTCCACTGGGAAGTGGATGTGTTGCTATCCTCATAGGGATTTGGAAGGATTTAGGGAGAAGGGGCGAGGATAGGAGGGAATGAGGATAGGGAAGGAGAGGATGGGTAGGGGATGGGAAGGGATGTGGGCCTCCGGACCCCTCACTCACCGTACGGAACGCGACAGTAAACTGTCACTATGGCGCCGATATTCTGTGAGGGTGTGGTACCTTCCCCGGTGCGAGCGTGGCCCAATTCGTGCCGAAGCATGCTCGACTCCCACTTCCATAACAACAACAACTAAATTCACGTTTATAGATAAGCAACATTTTTTGATGTCTTTAGAATACTTCTGAACTATCTGACTTATCTGAATCTGTATTTATCTGTATTTTTAATTACTGAATTTAATAATAATTTTGAATCCTGTTTCATGCTTGCAAATCATGTCGCTGTTTTACTTTTACATTGCATATTTGTTGTAAATAACTAAAAATCATACACATCTGCGTGTTCACTTATTCTGTGCCACTACAGGTGCTAGTTGGGTACAGTTTTATTGGCCCGAACTCGACGCGACTAACTCAATATTTGTTAATGCACAAATGCTGCCGACCGGAATGGATTTATTGTTAACTAACTTTCTACCCCCTAGGTGTTGTTGCTGTAGCTTCGATTATTTAAACAAATTCTTGGTAATACGAGAAACTAGCCTGAAACTCAATTAAAAACTTAGCTTTTGACTTATCGTCATAGAAAAACTGTCGTTTCCATATTCTAATGTCTTCAATGCTTCAATTAACAAAGTCAACAGAAAAGCAAACATAAACCAAGCAATATATAGCAAATTGTTCATCATGAAGCAAAACCGCGGCCGGAATCACCTAAAACACGAAGATCCAAATGTGGAACGCTCGAATCACCAATCGGATTATCGTCCTATATGTATAAAAGACGAAAATTCGCGTTCTTACCCCTTTCGCCCACTCCACCCCTCGGGGGGAGCTAATGGCAACACCACTCGGATTCATTAGTAAATTAGAAAGCGGATGAGTCCAAAGTTACGAAAATTCAATATCTAATAATGATTAGCTCCGCTCTCCTAATACCTGTCTATCGACGATAGACTCACAAAGCCGTGTTTGAATTTGTCAATCGAACTTTGTTCCAATTGCGAATTTCTAATTTCGAATCGAGTTATTTAGTTTCCGATTGGATTCTGTTTGGTTACGGTTCTGTTTGACGTTACCTGATTCGAATTCAGCGGCCATCATGTGACCGCCGCGACGTTTCGTTTTTCAAATTTCCAAACATTTTAGCGGGAGATTAATTTTTCTTGAGACCGTCGAAACTCGTTTCCTTCGCGTCGTTGTCTACGAAATTTAAAAATAAAACTCTCAGAAGGTAATTCGATGCTGGCGGCAAATTAAAACTGACATTGAGAGATTAAGAGCTACCTTGAGTGTGTATCGACTGGAGGGGAATAGACAAACATTTTTTTTAATAATGTACCTAGTAATTTGATTAGTGCTCGTTCTATTGGGTAATTGTTGGATTCTTTTTTCAAATTTGGATAAATTAAATTGAGGAAGATGCTTTACGAAATATATTAAGGTTGGGTTGATATATCACGATCGAGCGGTCAGAGGGGCGGCTCAGACAAAGGGAACAATATAGGTAAATAAACTTGGTGAAAAATCACAGACTTCCGCTGTTTTAGACGAGGCTAAAGTATGAATATTGAATATATTATTACAATTTGTATGCTTTATTTAACTTAAAAATAAAACTACAATGTTATCTTAGCCGTTTGTCAAATTTTGGGTTTATAACTTAAATATGATAATTTGGCATAGAGTTTCGAAGAGACATTCGGGTCGACTCTAAAGTTTCTGAGATGCACATTTTGTGCGATGAACCTTAATAATTGAAAACGTTTTATATAAGATAAATTAATATCAAATTGTCTGTGTAGTTGTGAGCGTTTGCGAGTGGAAGGTAGGGAATTCGAATCCTTGTTTTAATAGAGTTAATTGGTACTGAGAATAGATTGTAATTTTGTAATAGTAACAGGCATTTATGTTTAATATTGTTGTTTTAATATAGAAACATCATATTATTTGTAGTTTGTAGTTCTAGTTTATTCTAAGCTAGTAAAGATGAAGCATATGATTACACTTTTAGGGATGTTTCCAGATTTATCTAATTAGTACTTTTCCGAGACCTAATTTTAAACACATCTTAACCCTCCCAGATTAGCATAGCAAAGAAAAACTTAATTAAGGCCACGTATTGACAGACAACCCCACGGTCCAACCCCGTCCCTTATCATATTTATTTTATTTCAATTCTATACGAATTTAATCCTTTTCCATTAATTAGTGACCGCTCGCATAATGCGGGTTGGACCCTTCCGTTAATTTTTCTTCACGGCACTGAAGGGTTGGAAATGAAGAATTGAAATGTAAATGTGGATAATGAGATGATTTCGATGTGTGACTAAGGAAAAGATACAATATTTTTTTTAATATTTTATTGTCAGAAGTGTCAGACGTCTCGGAAGTGAAACTTCTTTGGCAAAATTCAAAGATACCAAAATCGTCGCCTTGCATGACGTGACGGTATTGCAATGACGTGACCTTGATATTTTACTCAACGTTGACATTACAGACATAGAGAGATCATCATCATCAGTCCATATATATATGTTGGTGTGACAATTTTGATACGGCTTTCAAATTGTACGTGAAGATTTTTTTTACAAATTGTCCAGAAGTTTGAACAAGCTTCAAGATCGTGTATCAGCACCATTACATTTATAGACTAAATAATTATGGATAATAATTAAATCATTGAGCTTAAAATGTCCGATGAAAATGAATTTATTGTTCAAATATTTTATTGTTAATTGGATACCATGATTTTTAATACCGGTTTAAATTAACGTTAATGTTTTGAAAGATGATTTAATGATTAAAAATAATTATTATATTACAATAACAAAAAAAGTTAAATGTTATAATAATCTAAAAATTTGATCAAAATATAAGTAGATATATACACTTACGTACATTTTTAGATATAGCTTATTTAAATATATTTGCAATTAATATTTTCATTTAAATAGTAAATTAATTACACATAGAATTATTTAATTATGAATTGTGATTTTGGAAAGGTAAAATAAATGAATATTCATAAATATAATACATGTTCAAATTCATTGAAATTTAGTGTGTAGAACCGCTATAGGATCTAAATAGTGTTAGGGTTGGCACAAAGACTTTTTAAGACGATTACGTGATGCACAACTTTTTTAACCGACTTCAAAAAAAAGGAGGAGGTTATCAATTCGGCCGGTATATATTTTTTTTTTTTTTTTTATGTATGTACACCGATTACTCCGAGGTTTCTGAACCGATTTACGTGATTCTTTTTTTGTTCGATGCGGGATGGTGTCGAATTGGTCCCATAAAAATTTTATTCGGATAGGCCCAGTAGTTTTTATTTTATGAGCATTTTTGTCTGTAGGTATTTGTAAATTTTGCAAGTGCAAGTTTGAAGTCGGTTGTTTTTAACGCAGTTATCACTTGTTACATTACTAGCATAATAGGTAAGTAAGTACTTAACCCTCAGAATTACCGAAACAAACTTATTCATTGTTTTAAGCAACAATACCAACAATATGACAGAGGACAGATTTTGAATTAAATGTATGCGGTACACCCATAGGAGATAGGAATCTAAGGCCGAGATTCATAGATCGCACTTTAACTTTACTTTGATGGAAAGATCTACTTTCAACCAAAAATATATTTCTTAGTCGTGTCAAGCTCATCTTTACTTTCCAGAAACTATACTTTACTTAGTAAAGGCTAAGGAGCCGATAATCATGACTTTGGTCTCAAAGTAAACTTTACATGACTAGGCGTATAAATTATGTAGGCCTTCATTTTAAACCAATTTCCTAGAACAGAAACACATTTTAATATGGTTGGGTTATAGATCGAAACGTCATGTCGACTAACATTTTTTTGTTGATGTGTTGATCGTTGCATCGTTTCGTTTGTCTTATAACATTATTATAATATTTTTCTGACGAATTTTGCTGTGTCTACCGGTTTTTGATATTTCTAATCTTCCTACATAATGGTTTTTTTTCTAAACATTTAATTTTTGATATAAAATAATAATGTTAAGTATTATTATATAATATGTTTTTTATGGAAATATAACTTAATTTAATAATATTATGTTCTCAAAAACATAAATTATGCGTATAAAGTAACAGTTACACGTCTTACCCTGTACTTTACTTTGGGGCCGTACTTTTCTAAGGAAAGACAAGCAATTCTCTCTGAAATTAAATATGTTGAAAGTAAACTTCGGCCATACAAAGTTTACTTTGTGAAGACTCTTTTGCTCTAAAGTAAAGTCACGATTGTGAATCTGGGCCTTAGAATAAATGAAATGGAGGTTGCTAACAATTACGTTAAAACAAAGATAACCTTAAATTATAGTAACATCTGCTTAACAATTTTTTGTACTTGGCTAACGATAAGCCTATAAATGAAGCCAGTGGCAGCCCTATCCGTCAGATCACTAACCAACCTTACCTATTACTTAAACACTTAGCGATGGTTTCAATAGATAATTTGCTTTGTTAAGATTCGGGCATCAGCTAATTACTACTTATTTCGGTACAGTAATGGTCAATTTCGAGTGACCATTAACTGACTTTCAAATCATAATTTTGATTAATACAGTTTTTGTTAGAATCGTCACAGTCGCGTGGTTATGCATTGTTTCATTTTATTATCCACTGAGTTTAATATTTTATTGCTTATATTTGGCGTTTGGAAGTTTTTTGTGGGATCTTAAGCTTTTACGGATGATAACGGTATTGGATTAGTTTAGGCATCGTGGGCTCCATTTTTAGTTGACGTGAACGACCGGAAATTGAGAAAAATATGATGTTTTCTTTAAAAATAACAACGCTAGAGTCTAATTAGAATATTTACTGTTAACAGAACTAACTTACATACAAAGGAATATTGTTTCAACTGAATATACAACTAAAATTAAGGAACAAAAAGTTTATTTATTATCTACCTTTTGAAATGAATCGATTGAAAATTTGATTACGAATACCGAAGTACAAATGATTGACAAATATCAATAAAGACAGAAATTAATACTGAAAATTCCATTAAAGATTGTATTGTTTGCGTGCCATTGTCTTTCATTCTGTTTGTTTGTAGATTGGAAATATTGAAATGTCAAAGACATCGAATATTATTTATTCGTGGCTAACTTTCATGTATTTCTAATTGAATTCCTGTTATTTCAATTTTATCTAAAGTTAATAAAAGTTAGTTTTAACTCATTATAATACCATTTTTTTTTGTATTTATTAACGATGGAGTTAAATACAGAAAATAACTTAATCTTTCCTTTGTGCATAATAAATCAATGTCCAATTTTAAGACTTTCAACATTGTAAAATAATTCTCACATTAATGAGTGAACTGTGTCATTCTCGTCAGAAGTCATTATTCCACTAATATTTGCTTCGGTTAATGATTCGGAATTATTTTTATTATGTTTACCCAAAGTTCTCACAGCGATTTCCCCTGTATTTAATTTAGTCAAATGTTCGTGATTTTTAATGAACGCAACAATAATTGCTCTTTTCTAACTTTCTAGTTGTAAACATTACATTTGGTTTAGCTGTTTTGTATAATTACTATGGGTAATGAATTATTATTGCATATCGTTAATTATGTTATAGTTACTTGAATTTCATTTCTCTCACGTAAAACAAATGAATGTATGACGTCTGAAGTATTATGATGTAGTACTTAAAAAACCTGGAGACGAGAGGTATAATAATCTAGATGCCGCAAAAGTCTAATTTACCACAATACATGTAATGTCTAATACATATTTAACAAACTAATATAATATGCTTCTCTCTAGTAACTCCATATACCTAAATAGATAATTTAGAATCATTTTTAATAGATCTATATCTTTGTTCTAGTTGTAATATCTTGAATATTATCTCTTCTAATAGCATTCCCCTATACCTAGGATAGCAATGAAACCCGTGGGTGCAGCCTTGTCATATCGGATTACGTAACCAGTGATTTCTTCAATTGCCTGATTGATCACTACAGTTGCTAACTGACTCATCGACGGGTTTTGTTTTAAAAAGTTTTTGTGTTAGTTTCAATATTAAAGAACCTATACAAGAATCGTAAACTTCGAAATAATACTTTTCCATGAAAGTTCATAAACTGTGTATAAATCGTAGTTTCTAGGATATATTGAAAGTTCAAAATAATTTTACCTGACACTATAAAAACTTTGAAATAGTTTAGGAAAATATTAAGGTCAGTCTTATATCTGTGCTAATATTATAAAGCTGAAGAGCTTGTTTGTTTGAACGCGCTAATCTCAGGAACTACTGGTCCGATTTGAAAATTATTTAGGTGTTAGATAGCCCATTTATCGAGGAAGGCTATCATCACGCTAAGATCAACAGGAGCGGATCAATGAGGGTAAAACCGCGGTGAACAGCTAGTTTTCATATAATTCTGTGCCATTCATTTAATTGGTCTTCCGTGTAATAAATGAGAAGCTTAGTTTAGAATACAGACTAAGTAATTATTCTATAAATGATAGTATGTGGTGATAAAGGTATATAAAATACTTCGTTATTATTCAATTACGGATATAAAGCAAATATATGACTATTATTTATCAAACCACTGAGATTGATCTGATTGTTATCAAGATTTCATCAGAAGAGAAATTGCGAAATTGTGTATAGGTAGGTCTTTTTATGTTTTTTACTATTACTTGGTAGATTATTATTAGGTAGGTATAACTTTGATTAAAATTTTATTCAACGATAGCTTTTATTAAAATTTAATTACTTTAGTGACATACGAGAAGCATTTTTACGATATATTTTAAGAAAATCTAATAAAACTTGACTGTCAGTGATACAGTCGAGGTTGTAGATTCGATCCCCGGCTAGACATGTCTATTTCTAGGAACGTGTTGTTTTTGTTTATCAAACGATGAGTCAGATAATATCATACCTTTTAAAATATGTAATACATAGTTATAGTAGTAATTACGAAATGATAAAAAAAAAACTATTGATTTATAGCTGAGTTGTTTGTTTTTTAAAGTTCAATATGAAGGTGACATTTTATTGATTTATTATGGCGGTAGATTGGTTTTTGTTCCACGAAACACCCTGTATAGCTCTAATAAGCTTCAGATGGCTATCCAACACTCGACGCGTGACGACGCACGCGTGCGTTGCGAATTTTACATCAAAGAAATTAATGATTTACCATTAATTACTTGAATGAAGCCTTTCACTGAGATATTATCTAATGCATAAGATTTGTACGTAATCGGAAACATCTGCGAAAGCTTTAAAAGATATTGGATAAAAAGAAAATCTTGACGTTAATTAATATAACGAATGATACTATTAATCACTTTCAATGTTAAGAGCACAGAAATGTAATCATACTTTACAAAATGAAGAACTTATTCACATAAAACATATAAGAACGAAGGTGGTCGAAAACTTCTAATTACGTTATTATTTTAATATCTATCCCAAATAAAACCCATCACAAACAAACACGAACTTATTATAACCAATACATCCTGTTCAAGTAAATAAAACAAACGATAATTGAGAGATAAGCATCGTAATTAAGCGAAAAAAACAATATCAACCACAATTAATAGACCATCGTATGGTAAATTCGAGAATGGCCAATAATCAGCGCTGCATCCGTTGATGAGATCGAGATTAAATGAACGAATGAATGAATGGCACAGGAAGTGGCACAAAGGATAAGCGTCACCGGCCACAAGAACAAATGCTATGGGAACTGATAATTAGATTAAATACAACGTGGAAAAACCACGGATCGATGCTTCCGCTGCTAAATGTGCGGACAATTATTGTGTTCACGTTGATTATAATATACATGTATAACTATAGGTAACTGAGAGTAAATCCCAGTATATATCTGACCATAAACAGTCATCTTAATCTCCAATACAATAGTAATCAATATAGACAAACAACCGTCTACAAAACAGACTATTTTTTAATCTGATGATGTACACGTATTAAATTCCACATTCCTTGTTACAGAGAGCTACCCTGGCGGAGAAGGAGGTAACAACGCTAAAGGAACAATTAGCAACGACCAGTCCTACACCGCTGCAAGCCACAGTACCGCCTAAAACAAATGGCTCACACATAGACACACCAAGGGACCAAGAAACGAGGATAGACAGTTTCAGTCCAGATATAAAAGAAGAGAAAAGAAGAACTCCAGATATTGATGAGGATATAGAACATAAAATAGAAATGGCTGCCACAGCGAGGAGTAATAGCAACTCGTCACGGAGCAGTCCTGTCGTTAATCAGGGAAACAATTTAGAAAGTGAATTAGCTGCTAAGGAAAAAGAGGTCAGTTTGTAAACTATAAGTACTAGAGTTTAATAGATTAAGAAATGTACCTATATTTCAAACTTTTAGTTAATAACTAAGAGTACATGAAACTTTTCCATAAATATACGTTTCTAGACAGTTAATCATAAATTTACAATCAAGCGACCTTATTACTAACAAACAAAATTATCAATTACTCCAACTTTCATAACTCAAATCATTATCAGACATTGAACATCACTAGCTCAAAATCCCCCATACAAGATGAATTATAAGTATGAGGTCAGTCGGTTAACTGTAGCCAAAGGATGCAGTAACCTTGCGCCGTATCGAATCTAACGTACGATCAATAAATCAATTACATGTGCGGGGGCATCGCTGAATTGGATTTGACAGTTGGCTAGATCTAGTGACGCGTGCTTATCGATAGATTGTGATCGATTTTTGGTGTTTCGATAGTTTTTCAAGTGGCTATTTTAGCAACATGGCTTGATTTATGAATTGATAGGTTGTTAAAGTACTATAAGTGTTAGCAAAATATATTAAAATCGTTATTATAAAGGTGGAATTCACAATTATTTTTAATAATGTAATTATGGAAAACAGTCAGGAAAAACGATACTTAAAAGTTTTTTTAATTCACATTCCAATATATAATTTTTTAGCTACCACTTGAAACGTACTCAACATCTTTGTGATGTCAAGTAACTTGACATCACAAACTTCTCCTAATAATTAAAAAACATCGATACCGTCAATATTATCGATACCCAATCGAGTTACGATCGCACTAGCGAAGGGAAACAGGATACATTCAATGGAATGATTGATCGGCACCGAAGAGTAATCCTTGCACTAAATAAATATCACGTTTTACGAGTACCGCTCGAGCAAGTAGCTCAATTAAACACTTCGATACGGGATGTTAATGATCGCTTGTTTATTGTGCTTTTATCATAAATATTGGATCGTTGGTACTTTTGTTTCCTTCGGACTATTTTTTCTCGTTTCTATAGTAGTATGTTAGATTGGATAATGTTGGTTTGGTATAGAAACTCACGCAGTAATAAGTTGGGTGTAATTAAATTAAAACTGAGCAAAAGTGGACATAGTACATAGAAATAGTTGCATCATCACCTCTAGAGCTAGCTAATTTAAGCCTAGAAATTTAAGTATTGTTAAAAACTTTTTGTTTCAAAAATAATCTGCTCCTCTATGAGCTAATTAATGCCCATATTATTCAATATCATATAACGATCAATCAGAATTATCGACGGTTATAAGTTCACATCGTGATGTGGCATTAAAATCAATTTAGCTATTTGGCACCGCCCACCTAGAGTTTATGTCGTTGTGGTAATGTGCTGATAATATTAAGATATATGAAGGAACTGGAAGCATTCTTTATCATCGTCCAGTGGCTTATAGGTCATCATTTTACATCTAGATGATACAGGAATCTAGCATTTGTAAATCAAAATGTTTGCTTCGTAGTGAAAAATTTCATAAGAATTTTCGGTTCAGGATAGTAATTTTTAACGTCAGATTTTAATGTATTTGACAAAATTCTTTACAAAAAGGCTTGAAAATCTTACATAAAAGACAAGCATCATATAGTTACAAATAAAATTTTATACAATTTACAAAGTTTAACAAAAAAAGCAAAGAGAAACATGACTGAGAAAATAGAAAAGCCAGTAGCGCGGTCAATTGGACCGATCAAGTGTTCAGCACCATGCTAATTGGACGATAATTTGTATCGTGTGTACTCTTAAAG
Organism: Colias croceus; assembly: GCF_905220415.1. Classification (NCBI taxonomy): domain Eukaryota; kingdom Metazoa; phylum Arthropoda; class Insecta; order Lepidoptera; family Pieridae; genus Colias; species Colias croceus. The sequence continues at coordinate 1,493,063 of NC_059555.1, forward strand.
CATTTGAATAGAAAATTCACTATTTGTGAATTAATAGATAGTCTCGTTGTTAAAAAACGACGGAAATTAAACACAATTTCTATAGAACAGCGGCGAGTAATAGAAAATATGAAAACGAGAACCGGCAAATAATCGAAATGCATAGTTCGCTGCGCAATTCAGTATTTCAGATATAATTAGAATTACGTATCCAAAATGTTTAACTGGTTCCACACAAAGCGCGCCCGAATGGGGTAAAACCCATCGGGTTTCAGCAAAATGCAGTGAAAGAACCTGCATCAGACAGAACACCTTCCGAGTGCATTCATCAGTCACCCATTGAATCACCGAAATTCCCCGAAATAGTGAATCGGTTTTTTATAACTCTCAATGGAGCTTTGAAGCTTTATGTGAAAGCGAACGAATCTTTACAGTTGTTTTTGCAACGTAATATGTTTGTGCTTTGTATTGAATAAATTTTTTGAAACGAACTTTTCAGAATAATTAACATGGGCAAAAAATATTGACTTAATCAGTGATATAAAAGAGTAAATGGGCTCGGATTTTGAATCTGACGGTTTTAATTGCGTGAATATTAGTGTTGAAATGTAAATGCTCATAGATTTGGGAACGGACAAAGATTTAGATAGAATGCTTTTTAGTTTAGCTTTAAAAATAGTACCTACAGGCAATTCACGATGTTAAATTGGGAAAGCGATAAATGCGTTCATTAATCGTGAGTAAATATGATAATGAGATGTAATGAATAAAGGAAAGGAAATTGTAATTCAATGGTTTCTTTTACAGACGCATTTGATTTAAGTAATAGAGAACGATTGACTTTCGATTGAGACACAAATTGTATCGGTCAAATATTACTAAGCTAAAAAGAAACCGTGTAAAGTTTTCAAAACGAGGGATAACTTCTTCGTTATTTTTCTTTTCCAATTCGTATTTAATTAAGTTCGCATAGAAGGGTTGAATGTTTCTTTTTGATGACAACCGATAAACGATTTGGTTTTCCAACTTTTTTGATTAAAACCCGAATTGGTTTTGATCGAAATATAATTTTCTTTCGAGTTTTGAAGTAATTTGTGCGGTTGATACATTTTTCTTGTTTCTACGTACTTTTCTTATTTTACGACTTCCTCCATACAATTATATTGTTGAACAAACGAGTTGATACAAAACATGTTCGATATAAAAACATTGGTACATGAACTTGAAACTGACGATTTGTTATGATCTGAATTTCCTTATATAACCTCATCCATCAAAATAATTTAATATTAAATATCAAAGCAGATATTGAATTCAAATGCCTTTATTGGCGCATAAATCACACTCATCTTTCTTTTGAGCAATAAACTTATCTTTCATCTTTAACGCATAGATGGCGCTGATTCCAATCCAACAGTAAATTCTTAATGTCACTCCAGAGCGGGACATGAAAGAGTAATGACGCTATTTTTACACACACCAAAAGGAAAACACTCGAAATTAGTTTATGACGACTGTCTGTCGTTCGATTTATTTTAATTTTGTTATTTTTAGATCGTTCTTATTAGGCGGACAGTGTCGTAAACTCGCTGCCGCATCGACGCAGAATATCTTTGAATATGCATGACTAATGATGTTCGAATGAATATGGAATATCTAAGAGATCAATGTGCCCTCACTACTTTAATGTTTAGGACACAAATAACGCAAGAGGATGGTAATTTTACGGGTAATATAACTGTTGATCATAACACGCAAGTGCGAGCTGAAATTGTTATACGAGCAATGCTAAATGGAGAGCCTTGACATGATCGCTTATTAGAACCAAGCTTAATGTTACAATACAAAATAACACACGTATTGGTTTCAACCAATTGCCGTACAATTAGATGCTTCCTTTGCCTATAGGTATTCAGAGCACGCGTCGATGCATCGCGATACATACGTAATAAAAATAACAAGAGGGCAAACATTGCACTTGAACTCAAAGCACAGAAGACTGCACCGTTCAGTGGCGTCAATTCAGCTATATCGAGTGCCGTCGTATCCATTACAAATACAAGTTGCCTTTGACCTGAAACACGTCAAACAAGACAAACGCACGTCTAATCGCGGTCAATCAAAGAGAAAGCTCCATGTCGACAAGAGATGCAATCAGACGCCCCAGCGCAACCTATCATCTCTGAAATCGCCACGCACGATAATTTAATAAAAAAACCAAGAGCACGCACCGCCAAAAGCAACCCTAACACACACGCAATAAGGGACAAGATCTTCAAAACGCAATTACACGGAACGTACATGAAAGCAAATGTCAAACTCACATATTTATTTCCAAGTATTGAATGCTGGGCTCCGGTTTCTCGGAAGATACGTAAACATCATTTTGTCGATGATGAAAGCGATGTGATTCTTTGTACTCAGTGCTGATTAGTCTAATTTTAACTTGACAAAAAAATAGGGAGCAATTTGGCCTTTGCCGTGACAAGCGTAGCGTGAGCGTGTCGATATTGAAAACTTTCGTATCAGAGCTATTGGAATTTTGTAATGGCTCAAATTACGGCGCGTTGCTACTATTAAGTTGTTTCAAGTCGCTCGCAACGTTGTTCTCATTATAAAAAAAAATATATATTTACAAAAAGCGACCATTTGTTGACGGAAAAGTCAATTTAAACGCATAATTACGGCACAAGTCATACAAGCTTATTTATACTTCCACGTCCATCGATATTTAGAAACTAACTCGATAGATTCATAGCAGCCGACATCAAAGGATCCACGTAAATCATAACTCGCATCAATCGCCGGTGAATTTCTGTTTTTATTGCAAATCAGTATTAAAAAGTGACAGCGCGGGCGCATGAATCAAACGAGCGCCTAGACGTCATCGTACGCGATAAATTCGTGAAACATAAACAAAAAAGAGTTGCGGCCCGATTCGACCACCCTGGGGCACACCTGTTGCATCTATTACTATTACTATGTCATCAGATTGCATATATTAGAACACATGTTTTCGGTTTCAAAAGTGTCGCTTTATCTACATCGTATATCAATTCATTTCATGTGTTAAGAAGTATCATCGCCGTCGCTCGAGTCGAAAGCCGGTCGAAATCAAGAAGCAAATCAAACTAATGTTTTTCCGCGCAAATCGGCCGTTCAATTCCTTCTTTTAATTTACCGAATGCAAGTACGTCTACGCCGTGAAACTAATAAAAGTTATGATTCCTACGAAGTGATATTTATGTATGCGCCTACTACGTCTGGCTTCTATCTTTTACGATCGTCAACAGTTACATATTTAATGTTCGATGTTTATCAACATTTCTTTCTTATGCAGGTTTTAGTGGGGCAATAAATTATATTTTATCTTCAAAGACTTGCTTATTTTAAAACTTTTGTTTCTCATCCACGGTAATTCTCGGTTTTACAACTGACGTCACGTGTATTATTAAGTAAACTACGTGTGCTAGGTGAGGAAATGGCTTATTAACTTTTTCATTACAAAGCACGGAATAGTGATCGTAATATCCAGCAATAAGAACTAATTTAGCGCGAAAGGCGATATCGAGGGAATCTATATTATCAACATCATTTTGAAGTAATAAGAACGATCCATAAATTTAAGATAACGCTGATAACGGATTCGTCGAAGATGCGCAGTCGATTAAAGTAACTAATGATATCATTCTATAGTTTTAGTCACGTTGTTACTCAGTAGTTTACATAACTGAGTCAGGCTGAAAAATGTGAAAATGTGACACATCGTTTCGACACGTAAATTACAGTTTGATATCTATGTAAACAATACTATTGTCTCTCTCCGACACATTTTGTTTAGTACGACTGTCCCTTTTTACAACACTCAAATCTTTTTTCCGACACGGGCTTTGTTTCCCGAGATTGTTTCTTAATCAAATACTACACATCTGTTCCGAACGATGTATTTTTGGAAAACTCTTTAAAATATGCTTAAGAAACCCAATTTCAAAAATCAAAAGGATAACTATAAATTAAGATTTATAAATTCAGTTTCCATTGACATTATGAATGTGTATTTTAACAATAATAAAATAAACACTCGTCGGTTTATTCTGTTAGTCAAACATTTGGCTCGCATTCAATAATATTTCTCGGCGTGTTCAAAAACAAACGCGTTTGAGAGAGTATCGACATTTGTCACTTTCACACATAAATAAAAATTATTATTCATTGGAATACTTCAACGAACTAGACTCGCTCAGGCCAGACTAGTCTGAATCGTGAGGTCTAGTAATTATTCCTGTCATTATAAATGGATATGAGCATCGTGACACGATTCCAGTAGCTACAGATGTTACGCCACCAAAGCAAATGATCTTCAATCAATAGATTCATTAAATTTTAATCAAACGCCTCACCGCCTCCAGGAACCGTCATCAGAGGGAAGTTATTGTAATAACTAATTAATATTAATGACCCAATCCAGATACGTGTTCGAACTAATTACATACTATACATAAAACATCGAATCAAACATGGATAACATCTTTGTTATCTCGCCCGATGTTTGTTTGAGTTAAATACACCCATTGCTAATGTAGGAATTGATAAATTTCAAGTTTAATGAACGCAGACGTTAAAGGCCAAAAGTAACTCTTAAGTAATTTCTATTAACATTCAATGCACTAACATCTTAACAGCACTTGGAGTATTACACCTCTTATTAGAAAACGCACGAGCAATAATGGAACTTATAGTTTTCGACGTGTTCAATTGAAAATTGACTTTCGATTTATCTAATAAGAATCAATTTTCGATAGCGGGCATCGTTGCGATTCTGTTTGCGGTTCGATCGAAATTGATCTGAAACTTGTCGAGGGTAAGGTTTAGTTTGGTTTGAATATAAATCATGTGTGCTGTCACATGTCGCCGCGCGTTAGTTCGGAGCAGGCAACACGTGTAGAGAATATGTCAATTCATTATAAACTTTGTGTAGCGTTGAAGATGATTTGTGACATATTATCGGTATAAAGCCCTATTTGTTTCTATGTATCCATTAAGGGGGGTATTGTCTGATCGACCGAATTCCCCGTAATTGACAAATTTCGTGAGATGCCGCATAATAGCGTCTGTATAATTGCTTTCTGGTTGATAATTGAGCTTATTATGAGAATCGTTTCTTGTAAACGTTTATCTATGAGCTTATCGATCGTCAGTACAACGCGGCCCTTGTATAATTAAAACTGCTCCAATTTTTTCTTTAAATCGAAATTGATTTTCTTGGGCTCCCACACCGTTCCGAACTTCCTCGAATGCAATTACAACATGTCCAAAACAATCTCGTCCATTGTTTTTATTGAAATTAATGCAAAAATCAATCGAATCAAACTTTGCCCCCCTTTGTTCGTTCCGCAGAACATTTTTCTTCTCGCCCCAAACGCCGAGACAATGGAGAGATGGTTATTAATATTCCAATATAAAAAACATCGGTCCTAAACAATAGGTGCTGTTAATTTACTCATTAGGGATTCATGGGGAGCCCCGGTGAGGGTGGCACAGTTGCGAATTCCCTAATAATGGAATCCTTTGATACATTTTATGGGACCGATGTGAATTTTGTGTATTCTCATAATAACCTTAGATAAAAGGTAATCAGACTCGAGTTACGCTCAATTTTCGGCGAATATTATCATTTTTAACCTACTGCGGAATTGTTCGATACGGCTATTGCTTTTCATTTGTTTTTGTATATCTTTGTTTATCTGTCTTTTGTTCTTAGGATAGCATTAAATTGCTGTTTTGAGCAGTATTCGCGTTATTTCTGATAAGATTTCCCCAAGGGTGCGGAAGCCTATGTAATGTTGAACATGATTGATACTAAATAAGACTATATTGACGTGACCGAAATTAATCTTTGGAGAATTTATTATTATTTTTTATTTGCAGATTTTATGTTATTATCGATCGGCTCGTGCTAGTATCACCTGACCTAGGTTCAGAGGTTAAGACACGAACAATAAACTGAAAATCTTTAGATTTATTACTATAGAAATGTATCCTGTCTATAAGAATGGTGATAGAACTAAACTGGTTCCATACAAAGGCTTTAAATAACAAATAAGTACGAATTTCTGTCCGTCGATGTATATCGTAATATTATAATAACCTCAATTGTTGTTCCCGATCAGCTGCCGTATAAATCATCAATATTAAGAACATTATCTACATACGGACAAAACATCCGATAATTTTACTACTATGACAAAAAGCTGACCACGTGTCGTAGGGTCCGAACCGGTTCTAACCGGTTCTTAATAAAACACCATTCAATCGGATATGGATTTGATCCGCGAAGTTTTGCGTGATCGGGACGAATTTGCAGGGGATTGTCATTCGTATGGAGTAGCTTTAGTGGTGATAGTTGCGTGATGATATTTGTTATTAGTGTCACCTATCGATTGGTCGCGCTGTACCCATTCATCCGAATGTCCAGCTGTTTATACTCAGGGCTGATCTATTGATATGGAAAGCTTAATGACGAATCGTACTTTTAACCTTACTTTATTGGTTTCCTTTTTATTTCATGCTTTTTCTTGGTTCTTCGTCAGAACGTTGTTGAATTGAGTTTTGAATGTGTAGTACATTTGAAATGCACGCTTGTGTATAGTGAAGAGACCTATGTAGGCCAACGAAATATTACATAGTATCAAAACAATATAATTGGATGATAGCTTCTGCTCAGTAGCATGATATTTTAATCATGTACCTAATTAAATTCAACGTGATTGGCACAATCTTTTGTGTCAAAATAGATACAACTAGCGGTCCGCCCCGTGGTACATATTTCGCAATAAAAGGTAGCCTATGTTCTTTCTCAGGGTCTAAAGATTGTCTGTGCCAAATTTCATCAAAATCCGTCCAGTAGTTTATGCGTGAAAACCATACATACATAATTACAAACCTTTCCTCTTTATAATACTAGTATAGATATAGTTGGCAATTGTTGACATAGTTGATGTAAAATTGAAACTAAAAGCCCTCAAAAATTCCGTCTTGTAAAAGCTACAAACAGTCTGCAAAAAAACCGAAAAGCCTGGAAATATTTCAATTAAATTGAATATTTGCGAAACAAAAGCGTGAAAAGCGTCTTGCATAAATTATTCCCATTTTTTCCCCCACTTCATTGTACAAGATATCGTTAATATTAATTTTTTGACACGGAAACAAACGGAACTTAATATTCGTTGTATTCAGTCCTTTGTTATTGTAATTCTGTTCTGTCGATATGAGGTTTCGGCTTTACTATTGGGGTATATTTTTGGGGATTTTTTCAATTATTTTATAAATTAGTAATTTTTGAATGTTTATATGCCATAAGACTCAGGATATAAGAATTTATATCAAATTGCTTTTTTTTCTGTTAACTACTGTATTCTTTAATAGACTTCAACTGTGTGGGGTGGTGTCTTCGAAGTCTATTGAATGTAATTCCTTTTGTAATTTCAATAATTTCAGAAAAATTATTCTCTAATATCATCTTTCTCAATTGTTTATAATTGCAATATTCATCCTTATCTTGCAATCTTCAACTTTTAAATCCACCATCAGTTTCCTTATTTTCCTTATTACCTGTGAATTATTTTGATTTTTAACCGACGAGGTTCTCAATTCGGCCGGTATTCTTTTTTATCAAAACAATTGATGTCATGTTTGATCTTCCGTAAGATGACGCAAGTGAGAGATAAATCGATTTTGGCAATTATCGATTAAAAACAATCGTGTGTCAACGGCCCGCTTATCGGTAACGGGTCAAATTTAAATAATAATTTATTTACGATCCAATCGTTGGAACTTATTATGAGAATTTTATGGTTTTCAAAGTTTTGTGTAATTTTTATTTATTGTTTATTTTTTTTTAGATAGACTACTGAATTTTTTGGTCATTGTGTTTAGGAGAATGATAATATAGGAACATATAGTCTATATATACATATATAGAATATAGTCCGATTTAAAAAAATATTTCGGTGTTAGCCCATTTATCGAGGTTAGGCTATAAGCTATATTATATCATCACGCTAAGACCAACAGGAGCGGAGGGATGCAGGTAAAATCGCGGGGTACAACTAGTGTAACTATATAATTAAATACAAAATTATCGCCGTTCTACATATTATTTATTAACCGTATTACCATTATTATAATACCCATTAACTAGAGTTGTAACTTTAAAGCAATAAAAAATTGTTTAAAAATTTAAAATTTATTTATTAATTAATTAATTAGGCACGCAAACTTTGAGAACCAACAAAAATATTTGGTCACACGTGTATGTATTATCGTATATTATATATAAATATAGTAAACTACTGATAATATATTACACAATCAATTTTTATTCATCATTTCGGCATATCGGCTCGCATATCCGTTCAGTATAGTGTAGTTGGCATTAGGTGCGTATTTTTTTGTTTGTTTGTGTTTTTGCAACGGCTGTGCTCACTTTGATGTGATTGTTAGTTGTTTCAAGTGTTTTTTTTTTTTTAATTTATTATTTACTTCCGGAATGTGTTGTATCCATAGTTTTATACTTAGTATGTATGAAAAACTACAAAATTATTATTATTTAAGTAATAGGTATGTAATTTTTAAAACAATTTTATCACGTCATAAAAAGTGCTTGAATTAGATTCGTAACTATAAAGCAAACAACATTAAGAAGGTACTAGGTACTTATTTACTAACGCAGTTAAAAAACAATCCTTTTTGGTTAGTTAAAATATTCGAATGTACCTCTCATTACGGTTAACCACTTTTAAACGAACAGAACTATAAACAAATGAATATATATTTGAATAAAACAATGGTTGTCCCGAAACAAAACATTACACCATCCGCTTAAGCATTAAGCAATTTACCTAATGTTCTTCTTATATCTACAAAGGGAAAACAACTTTATCGATGAGCAATACGATTGATTTTCCATAAACCGCTTTGTTGGTAACAATTGCACATACCATAATGACGTATATCCTGGGAAGTGCATGGTGTTACAGGTTCTATATCTTAGGTTTAGAGTTGGTTTTGGCATGTCAAATTTTTGAGGTTATGTTATGTTGTGCGGAAGTTTCTTGTATCGGAATAGTTCCCAATGGATAGGCCATCTAATAGTGTCGTTAAATTAATGCTACAATTTATGATAGTCGGAATTAGCTTGCGATCTCCTTATTGATTGATGTCTTACAACACGGCCGGATTGTAAGTAAAGATTATCGAATTTCGATCTTAAAACCTTACCTTATACCTTTACTTTTCTTTTGACCGGTTTATTAGTTCAAATCGAAATCACCAAATGAACTGATTTTAACAACTGTTAAACATCTGAGTTTTATGTGCACATTTTATAGTTAAAGATATTTGGAACTAGTTTAAATATTTTTTATAGGCAACAAAATATACAGGAATTTTCTTGAACACACAATAGCGTGTATACACGGACACACATACAAACACAACTCGTTACTTTTCACATGATCGTATCGATAATGTAAATAGTTAAGCAATTTGCGATGCTGTTGCGGCTCCCTTGTGCCACCGTGCAAAACAGCCGTGGATAATAGGTTCGATTCCGCCTGTCTATAAGAAATTTCTTATAAGATGTTTTCTTATTTTTTATTTATATTTTTAGAATAAGGTACAAAACAGCCTTATGTTGATAGTGAAACACAGGAAATTTAATCGAAGTAGGTATACGATTAGTTTTCTCATTGTTTAAATGAGAAAAACTAAATCTCTTTTAAAACAGTTAATATATAAATTAAATCCGTTTATCAAGGAATAGAAGCACAATACAGCAATTTCAATTAAAACGATGTCCAACCAAAAATTGGAGGCTACAACGTATTTATCGTACATTGTCACGAACAAAAGCGGCCCCGATAATTGAGAAGGGCCTAATACTTTCGATTATTTATTTAAGTATTTCGCCACCTGAGTCTTTCCACAAAAAACAAGTATTAATTAATTACACAATAACACAGCAACGCGATTTTAAATCTTATTACCCAAGCAATTCAGATGAATTTCAAACAACATCCGATCAATGGATCGAGCCCCGTTCCGAGCTTTGTGGGAAAAATATAAGATTGCTTTTCTTTTTGAGTTGATTTTGTTTTAATTCGATGTTTTTTGTTTAACCCTTCTTTGACTTTTTACTTTGCTCCGTGTTGATGTTTGATTACTTTAAAAGAATTATTTTGATAGGAATCTAATAAAATTTAAAGGATGGTTTTCTAGAAATCAAACTGGCATTTCGAATTTTCGAATTGCCGGAATTCGCGTTCGAAATTCAAAAGCGGGTACTGGCTTGCAAGAGTAGGTAATTCAATCGAATTGTGAATTCTAGAATATGTTTAAAAATGGAACGTCAGTGATTCCTTAGCGGTCTCATTGGAGACAAACGCACCAATCGCGGCTCACCGCACACCGCTGCGTCGAACCGATACAATTAAAGGAAACAAGCGACTTGTAAGTACTAATGCTAAGACGAATGTTGCGGAAAATCGAAGCCTCTGCCTCCCCAGTCTGTAGGGACGGCTGATTTACGATTTACCCCCGAACGGGGTTCTTTTTAATTTTAATACACTCGGCTTGTTTGTTTTTTATTGTACTTTTAAATTTGACGTTTTTTATCGAGACACGCATCGAAAGGGTCCATCGATAGCGCTATTCGATTATTGCGTGTTACGATTCGTGACGCGAACGGTTTTCCCGTTGTTTAGAGGTGTCAAAATTTCATATAATAATCGTAAGTTATATACAAAGCTGTGATAAGCGAAATTTTAGTGTTCTCGCGATAAAATCTTAGATTTCAATTATTTGTTTATACTCGTAATGCTAATTTTAGGTGTATAAATGCTGTGTGGCGTAGTATAATTCGGTTCTACAATGCTTACTAGGTACTTACCTAGATAGGTTTTAAATTATTTACCTACAATGTTGCATGCCTTTAAGCATAAGATACCAATACTTGTCTTTGAAGAAACTTTATATTATTCAGTTAAGCCCTTATGCATTTAAAACAATGAACAATTATAATACAAGATCGACAACCCTACTTACCCCGGTTCGGTTTTCTTTCTCTTATTGATAATTCTTCCGCGATCCCTCATCTGCTACAATAATACAATTAATTCCCTTATGCCGGGGCCTACTTATAAATTTCTTAGATGTAACCCGTATAAAGGACCCTGTACACTAAATGTGGAAAACGCGCGTTTTTTTTAACCGTACGAATTACGTTAGAATTTTGTCTTTGAAGAAACTATTTAGTTAGTGTGATAATATAGAGTTTCTTGTTTTAATTATTACATCAAATACCTACATATTATTTTGTAGATTTTTCACTAGTTCTTTTTTCGTTAGGTTCTGAAAATTGTTAAAATTATTTACTTATTAAACAATCAGAATCATGCTTAAGTAAATACTCAACATATGTACTAGTACTTTAAGAAGCATACACATTACAACTATGAAACACTAAATCAAGTGTAAAAGCGACTTAACGAAATGTGTCATGTTCACCCTTGAGATTTGGAGACTCGGTAATTGCTTTCTCAATTCGAGACGAGTATCTTTTGTTTCCAAATCCACACCTAGAACAAGATTGCATTATATTTTATGTTATGTGGAATATGTTAATTCAATGTTTAGGTATATGAGTTTCTTATATTTGTGCTATTTTTAATTATTATTTTTTTGTTACAGGTAAGCGTCATCTTTGATAACATAATATGTATGTGGTAAAGTATAAATCTTCAGTCTTTATAAAACTCTATGGAATTCCATCACGTAAATAAAATATTCGATAAAGGATTTCCCTTACACGCCAAAGCTTAAACAATTAGATAAAAAACACTTAACACGCTATCGACATGCCTACTTATAAATGATTCCGATTTGTCAATATCCGATTGTTTCAAACGGCCGCCATTAATACAGATAATCTCTAAACGTCAAACCATTACTCCGAATCGCGTGACTATTAAAAGCTTCCATTTTTAAACGAGACAGACCATATCGACTGTCACTCAGTCACAGATAAAAAATTGAATTTAGAACTTTAATTTCAATTAAACCTGAAGCTTTAATACTGGCCACTTAACAATTTTAAAAACAAAACATTAGCGTCTTAAATTTCAAAAGTATGTCTACAACTCTACAACATTATGCAAAAACAACGACCCTAAAGCTAAATAGCTGCACAAAAAAAGAAATTATAAATGTGTGCCTATAAAACCTCCTTGGAACACGAGTAAATACGCAAGCCATTAAAAGAAAAAAAAACATTACACAACCTCTTTGGCAATTTGAGTTCGGAAAAACGGAACATCCCGCCAAGTCGAGTATCGGAACGCACTCGAAAAGTCATTCCCAGTTTCCGAACCATAAACTGTCAATAAAAGAAAACGTAAAACTGCTTCCATCTGCATATTCCCGCCATTAAAACATGAAAACAAAAAAGAATAGTATTAAGCGACGAATTAATAACCCGTTGTGCTGAGTATTTTTACTTCAAGTGTTTTTATGTTGTATCGATTTCGCATTATTGCGTAGCTGTCATTAATAATTTTAATTAATTAACGTAGGGTGTGTTTATGGGGGCATTGTTAGTACTGAGATGATTTATGTCTTGCTTCGCGTATGGATTTTTGATGGCGTGTGCTAATTGTTGCGTACTCAAGGTATATTATAAGATGTTTACAGTTTCTTGGAGACATAATATCAAACGCTTAATTTCTTATTGATTAATAATTAATAATGCTTTTCAGTTTTTGTGCGAATTATTGATTTATTACTACAATTAACATTGGTTTAAAAAATATGCGTTTTAAAATACGTTAAATAAAAAATCGTTGTTTTTCAAGAAGACGAAGTATTTCGTTTATCTATTAGCTATGTATATCAATCGTTCCATACAAATAAAATTAATAAATACATAATTGTGCAAAAATAACAATATTTTAAAACTAATTAATAAATAAAAAATAATTAAATAATAACTATAAAAAGTATCAAATTATATCGTTCCACGCATATCAATCGCACCCATGTCAAAATTCAACTATTTTTGCGTCAACCCGCGGCCACTACCCGCACCGTTATGATTAATTATTCCCATTTATTACTTTAATTTCCTAAGGGTTTGTTATTGTGTGCGTCTGTAGTAGCTAGCAACTGCTAGACACAAATTGATACGATCGAAAATTTGTAGAATTTGTTTTTTTGGTTAGTATCTATTGAAATTGTAGTATATTTGGGTAGGTTCATGTTATTTTGATAAGAAAGTTTGAAGCGTGTAGAGTGAAGTGATAACAGGATCAAATCGCTTGTAATTTCCCTAGCGAATATTTCCCACTTCAAAAAATGTAATTGCATAAATGTAAGGCAAGAAGCGCCAACTAGTTAACGAACTATGATAATTCCAGATTATTCTAGAAGATAACGATCATTAATTGCAGCCGAAAAGCGGGTATTTGTGAAACAGTTCGTGTCAAACATCGCGCCTTGGTCACGCTATGTTATGTTTTGGCAATGTTTTAAGGCGAATTTAGTGTTTTTGTGTGAAAAAAGATGTGTTGGATTTGATGGATTTTGGTGTAGGGATAGATTGTAGCTTGCAGTGGGTGAACGCACTATGCAATATATTGGAATGGTTTACTTATAACAATGCAATATGTCTATGAGTAGAATTAGGTAGTTTCGATACTTGAAAGTTTTCAATTAAAATAAATACTTATTAATAGAAAAATGGTAAGACCGTTCTTAATATTTTTCGTTTCTCTCACTATCACACGAATAGAATATTCTCTACAAAAGTGAACATAAAAATTACTTACATTTAAAACGTAACATCAAGAATTGTCGCAATTTTTTAAATCGGTTAAGAAAACAATCGATGCACTTATATACGAGATATGATCAGACCCCAAAATCAACCCCTTTCGGTTCACCCTTCACCCGATGTCCACCCTTATTATGTACTGATTCGATAATACTTCTTATGTCTATCAGAGACTAGCGATCCGCCCGCAGCTCTGCTCGATACAAAAATATTAGATATGTCTAATTGTATAATGTATATGTGTACTAAATTTCTAATAAATCGGTTGAGCAGTTTTTGAAAGATGAGAAGCGACGAACATTTTCATATCTGAAACTATTTTAATTAATATTCTCAATTTTTTTTTCTAATAAATTAAATATTATACAATCCATAAGTCTTCCACCTCAATAACAACGACCTGTTAGTACTCACATTGTATTAATTAATAATTATAATAATATGTAGAAAGACGACGTATCCTAAAACTTATTAAATCACTTTAACAATACTAACTATACCAATCCTCCACCCGAAAAAACCGTTTTAAGCCCGTCAAAATGTCGCAATACTCCCAAACAAACATAATTATATACAATCGATGATATATATTTAAAATTAGGGACCCCCAATCCGTTCAATATCAACCAATCACGATTTTTGAACCCCACATCCCATGGGATATATCCCCTTTAAGACATTCATATTCTAACTGAATTATATATAGCCATACATTGTAACTTTTACCCCCTGTGATGTTTGTAAAAAATTAGGCCATTCGTTTTTTATAAATCTTTAAATTTTAAGTAAGTAATTAAATCTATCAAATCTAAAGTCTGTAGGTACAAATCGTAGTTAACTTAATAATCTGTGGTATTTACAACTAAATTTTAAAACCTGAAATGCAAAATGCCTGTATCTGTAGTTTCCTTAATTCAATATTTTGTTTTTAAATCGATCTTATTATAAAATAATTTAAAATCAAACTGATTAAGAAATAATCAATTCGTACTAATTTCCTTTCTGCTCTATATACGAAACAGTCCAATCAATAGTCACCATTTAATTCCTCTACAATTGTTAACGTTTTAATCGATCAAATGAAAAACAAAGCGGCCAAAAAAATAACATTCCACGCATGCACAAACGAATGTACATAATCACGATGATAACCCTTTAATTTAACCCTTCCAAGGTGAACAACCTTACCCCTACCGCAATATTTGACACACGGCTATTTCAAATATTCTTCAGATCTGTCATCGCATTGCATCTTGTGTAATCTGTGCTTTCTGAAGCGCCTTTTGGTATGCATAGATAATGTAGAAAAACGCGCGCCAATCTCACGAATGTTAGAAATTCGCGCCATCTCTTTGTGTTTTTGGAAATATAAAATCATCAAATCAAAAGTTGAGTAAGTTTAAAAAAAATGTTGTGTGGTTTTATGAAACCACGGTAAAAGAGAAACTTTTTTCACACTATAGACATTTAACTAAAAATTATCGTATTTGTACGATAATTATCGTACGTATCGTGCGTCACGCGACATGCGCTACACAGACCAAAAAGTTTGAGACGATGTAATAAAAGTTTCACTTTAATAATTAATACGAGAATGTAAAAACGTAGGAAATAAATTGAATACAAACTACGCGAAATTAGTAATTGCTCATTTACGTAAAATATTGTACGTACCGTTGAATAGAAAGTGCTGGAAATTACCAAATAAAATTAAAAAACCGCTGTAGCTTATAAAACAGGTCACACACGTACTTATCCGCGACGTGCTATCGAATATTCATATCTCTATGTTTTTGTGAAAAAACCTTCATTAAAAATACTGGACGGTCGCCAAAAAACGACCATCGCTATGACACCGCACTTTTAATTAAAATTGATATTTATCAAATGAAGACATAGTTTCATAGAGGAAAATGTTTTAAAGTTTCCGAATTCCGTGTGCAAGATAAATTCAACTTTATGCCTCTGGTTTTAGATTGAATGTTGCGGAACAGGGGCGATATCAATAAATTTATTGTAGTTGTTCACATGACACACGTCGCGGAATTCGATTTTCGATTTGTGTTGAAGTTCTAATATTCGACATTTAAATTTATGCGAGCAGATGTGTCATTATATTTTTAAAACACGTACAATTTGATGTCGCGTTGATTAATAAATACTTTAATAAAATTAGAAATTAATTGTTAATTTCAATCATTAATTGTAACAAAATGTTTGACAAAGAGTGACAGGTGACATATGTCACGTTACAAGCGCAATATGTTAGAGTTTCTTGCCAATTCTTTGGCACGTCATGAATACGTTCATGCGATGTTTGATTTGTATCATAGCTGAAAGGAATAGAAAAAAAGAATATAAAATACATCAATGAAAAAAATGTTTTTCTATTTCCAAATACAAAAATATGTTTTGCTCTTAACCAATACAAACAAACTTCAAATATTAACGTCGTAATCAAAAGACGCCTGCGTATGATAGCTAAATAAATACAGCAAATTAATTTGGTATGAAGCAAAAAATAAATAGCTCTGAAAACAATAAGACGGAGGAAACCCCACATCGCTGAAATATGACTCATTAATTATTCGCTAACAAGAGGAAATCATATTAAAATGTATAGAATACGGGAATCAAAACGATCCGAGCGTATAATTATAGATGTCTATTTTGCGAAGCTGGATTTGTCTGCGATTTTTTGAGTGGGTCATGCCCTTATCACTCAAATGTATGGATTACGGACATAACAGAAAACAGAGGTCGAACGGATGTCAAGCTACAATTCTTTTAGCATAAGTGATTACAATAGAAGCGAATGGTAGTTGATATTATAATAAATGGGGTCTGGAATAGATACGATCGCGATAAAAAAAATTATTATTAATCTTTCAAATAGACAATGACGTAATATTTTATACAGTCCTAGAAGTATAAACTAGCAACAGCGCTCACGCCTTCACCCTCAAACTCAAGGTGCACAAAATTTAACGAAACTCATGCATATTTATAAACTAAACGTGTATTATTTAATGTCTGTATGTGTGGGGTGGGCCCTTAATAGCAGATATTCAATCAAAATCAACCCCTTTCTGCCGATATCTTTCCAGACCCTTCGTCTGTTTTGTTTTGTGAATCTATGTTATGGAATTTTTGATGGTTCTATTTTTAATTATATTTTTATCTGTGTGTGGTTTTGGCGCTCACTAATGTCAAATGCTGGCAACTTTATTCCAAAAATAAAATAAATAATTCGTAAACATTTTCCAATATAGGTTCGTAATTTATAATAGTCCATTTTTTTATATACCTAACAATTGATAAGTTGTAAAGTTTCTTGTTACAAATCGTAATATACAATTATTTTAAGTACAGGTCTCGGAAGGGGAACAAACTATTATGCGTAAGTCCCTCGATCTTAGATCGACGACCATTGTACATTCGATATTTGCATATGAATGAACACCTTTAAACTATTTATTACCGAGAACAAGACAGAGGATATAAGAATACTATTACTTATTAGAAACGTCCGCATTATTTGCGTCATGAACACGAGCTTTCACGGAGCCTCATTATGCGTTTTATAAACCGTTTTCTTTTATAGGTAAACATTTTATATGAATTGAATATTTTCATATGTGAAAGAAATTTTCATCAATATTAAAACAAAGGCACGTCCAGACGGGTAAAAAAAGAATTAAATATTATGCATTTGTGAACCGGAGCATTTAGACAGTATCGCATGAAGCGAGCGTAAATCTTCGGGCGTGGTGTGGGTGAGTCTGGACCTAACTCCGCCATGTTTATGTATAGATATTTAAAATATTCCCTTTGATACGAATGATAATTTCGTTCGCAATCCAACGGTATGTCTGCACCGTTCGCAGAACTGTTCGAATTAATTTTATCCGTTCCGTAATTTCATTATTAAAATGGTCGGATAACGAGTTTACATCTCTATCGTCCGATTGCTAATTTAAAAGTTCGAATTCGGAAACGACATAGATAAACAATGCAGAGATGCCAATTTGGAATTCGGAGCGCATCAGTTCCGAAATTAATAACTGTTGACACGAGATTGAAACGTCGAACAATATGACATGGAGAGTCAAAGCGGAGTTCAGTCGGCAAACTTTTTCCGACTCGTTCGCGAAGTTGTCGTCGCCTCTTTGTTCGCAATCACACGCTACTTTGTAAGGATGCGCCCGAGCGGCTCGTTTGCCGACCGTACTTTGATTTCCGAACCGCTTTGATTTCAACTTTTAAGCATCTCCAGTTTTGACTTCGAATATTGCATTTCCACGTATGTTTTAATATGATATTTGTTTTGTTAGTTGTTGTTGTAGTACTCCAACTGCTCGATAGATTGCTTTTGAACGGATTATCTTCGTGTTTGCGTTATCGCATGAGTTTTTATTAAGATCTGCGAAACAACTGTCGTAAGGTTGGCAATGAATGTTTTTAAACACATAAAAATGTAACCGGCGACGCGATCATGCCAATAACACTCAGTTTCTAGTTATACCCATTGTATCTCACCCCACATAGACGACCCTCCGAGAAAAAAATAATAAATTATTTTAGTTAGTATGCAAATAAGTAAGGACCGATATTTTAAGCTACACCCCATTGGGACTGTGCCATTTTTTATAAAATATCTGTTCTCAATGAGTCGTAAGAATAATTTGTAATTTTTGAAAATGGAATAGACCGATTCTAGAATCGCGCGTTCAAATAACGGAACATTAAACGTTGCCAGTTGGGTTATGATTTTTGAATAAGGAATTAATGTTGCCAGTTTTTAAAACATCAGCCCTTCGACCCTTCACTGTAATCTAGATCTTAAGTGTGCATGTACGGGTTCGTCTGTGTGGGACAGGCCAATGATATTTAATTCGAAGGGTAAAATTTCTCATCGATTTTAATTTTATGCGCGCATCCCGTCTCGGTGTGTATTATTTGTTTTTTATGTAAATACAGTCGGATCTCTTAGCGGTGAGAGGAGATCGCTTTATCGTGTACTTTTTCCTACTTTTTACGTGCTTAAAATTGAACGGCGGTGATTAAAACCAGGTGCGTAGAGCGACTTTGGTTTTGTGAATTTCGTAAAATGAATACATATTTTAATTTGTCGTATTGTTATTCTAAATGCGGATATGTTGAACGTTGTATTGAATAATTTCGTACTCGATATAATTCATATTATAAGTACATACTGTGTTTAATGATGAAATAAGAGATTTTTATACACATACAGTTTTGGAAACAATATATTTTGCTCATTTAATTATAAAGTCCGTACAAATATCTTTCGATACATCAACACCCCTTATAATACGGCACCCACAAAATTAATATAACCGGGGCTACGTCAAAAATCATTATATTTTATGGCCGGCCAAAATAAATGACGCTTATACGGTGCGGCTGAAAGTTTATATTCAAATTTCACTCACTCCGGTCAGGCATCTCCAAGGATCAATTTACATATTCACAGGTTTCCTCGATTATATTTAATGTTTGATATGTAACGTATATGAAAACAAAAGATTCAAGATGCCCGCTTCATTATGACAGGCGATAAAACGTGTTACAATCACGAATTCATTTTTAGAACGTATTGTTTTAACAGCTAACTACAACTCATCGTTTGCTTAATAGGTATATCTGTTTTGTTATTCTTTGATTCGCAATTCGAAAATAGAACAGGCCGTTCTTTTCGAATTCGGAATTTGAATTTTTTAATTTCAAACAAGCTATATCTCCCAATATTGTATAGTATTGCCACACTAAAAATAAATGTCAGTTTAATACTTATACAGCAAAGGTAACGTTTTTAATTACTCCGCGTCGGGATACACGCAAGAATTATTTTCTTCGAACATTCTCTGTATTCTAATTACACATGTATTCTTAACAATGAAAATTCCAATTAATTCTTAACTAGATGTACGACAAAGCGTACTTGAATATGAGTATTTATTTGAAATTTTGCACGCCGCAAATTAATTTTGACGCAAATAAGAGTTTCGACTCGATACAGAAAGTTTGTATTGGCTGTTTGATAACGAACGTTTGAATGAAATAAATAAACGACTTATGTTTGTTCCGACAATTTGGGGATACGTGTATGATTATTTATTAAAACAATATGTACGGCAAATTATTTGAAGTTTGATTGAATTGAATTGATTTCATTTGTAGAAAGCAATCAACGATTAACATTGTCTATACATACTTGTATCATATGAACTTCACGGGTTAGCTACCGAACTCAACTATCATTTTACAATAATACTTCTAAATTTAACTCCTATCCTAGTAAAACTTAATTATCAATGCCAAGACAAATCGATACACCCATCGCATTAATATTACAAAATTTGATTATCCCATAAAAGACTCGGTCCATAAAACTCTCTAGTTGCTATAGTGTGCAACGAATTAGGAACCCTTTTGATCGCCCCCCCCCCCCCCCCCTTCCACAACCCACTCCATTCATTTTCATAATAAAATCGTAACAAACGACTCAGGTAGCGAAATATGGAGAGAGAATCGGAATTTATGAGAACGCAATGTTATGATTTAGTACTTGGTGGGATCGAATGATAGTTTATTTGATATTTCAGATAAAACCTTCTTTGGTATTGTGGTTATGTTACAACTAGCAATGTGTGGGCTTCGGTACAATTTGCTGGTTCCGCATAATATTGTAAATTGCTAAGTTATATTTAGTACAAGTAGTAATGTTAAACTAGTGAAAAACAGTACCATGTGTCACACAGTATTAGATACTGATAACAAAAGTCTACATTCACACAGCTATCTATCTATAAATGGTCTGGTTTTTCCCCTATTTAAAATCACATCGCGCAAATACCATATACTATAATTTTTTTACTTATTCTAAAAATACATTTCAATTTAAAAACTTATCTGACAAACAACATTCAAAAATAGAATAGATTATAGAATTAAATTATAATAATTCAATTTTCAAAAGCTGGCTGGAAATAATGTTACCATAATAGAAATTAATAAAATAAAGCCTCCTCCATACTTGGGAGCCTTGCTAAGGCCCCAATCAATCTGTCTGTATGAGATACAAGCCTCTAAAATCTAACTATTGTTCACGGATAGGAAATTTCCATTCGAATTTATTCATTTGTCTAACTATTGTCGGGAACTTCCAATTTAGAAATGATAACTCGACTAACTCGCTTATATAGAGCAAATAAGTTTTCCCATAAATTATAGTTTTGTGCGAACA
The DNA here is from genome assembly GCF_905220415.1 of Colias croceus. Classification (NCBI taxonomy): domain Eukaryota; kingdom Metazoa; phylum Arthropoda; class Insecta; order Lepidoptera; family Pieridae; genus Colias; species Colias croceus. The sequence continues at coordinate 1,514,197 of NC_059555.1, forward strand.
AACAAATGCGTCTTATTCGTTTGTTTAAGAAAACGTTCAGAAAAAGTTTGTTTGTTTACGGAAGTATTTTTAATTTAGATAATACATAATTAGGACAACATTTTCAAACGATTTAGAATTTTGAAAATAGAACTTTAAAAGAACGTCTTCTAAACGATAACTTCGAAATTTAAAAAGCAATATTTTCGTTGTTTACGGAAGTATTCTTTTTTTAATTACGTCTTGTATACAACATTCTTAAACGATTAACAAATTCTAAAATGGAATTTCTAGAACGTCTTACTACATTCGAAATTCGAAATTTAATATTTCAAATATGGAAACCATCTAATTCCTCCGAATCGTGCATTGTAAAGCCGCCGTTGTACAATAAATTTAACGGGTACGATAAGAATCGACTTGCACAGACGCAATTTTCATAGATATGGCTCAATTAACAATTGGTTTCAATCGTGAAGACGTTCCTGGATATAATAAACTGCCTCCACGCACCCCCCGAGGCAATCTTATTTCTATTTGGAATATTGCGGTGTCAATTTCGAGTATTGAAGTTTGAATATGGTATATATTGTCGCCATATTAACTCGGATCGAATCCAACATGTCGCTCCTTTGAAATGGAAACGTCATGTTTTATTGCTCGTATGTTCACTTTATCTGTGAACAAATACAGGTCATGTGATACATACGTTGAGTTCTTAAAAATGAAGTTAAATAAATTAAGGAATTGTATTTAAATTTCTAAATTGCGCGCTAAATCAAAACAGGGTAAACAAACCTTTTCGAACGTCAAACATCAATAATGGAACGTAACGCAAACAATGTTACCACAATAAAATTGTGTACAAAAGATTTACACAATATTCAATTGTGGTGACGTCGACATTCAGTCACCCCACGAGTGGCATTAATATCAATATATCAATAATCGTCAATATTGAGGCGCGATCAATTGATCAATGAGCCACAGATTAAAAAACCCTATTTTTCCTACCCCTCGCTATAATCCATCGATGATTACCGATCGGTCACGCTCCAATGTTTTGATTGCGCGCTCAAATTATAAAATTGATTCCTTTATTGAGTTGTCACTTTAATTCGATTAAATTCCAAATTCAAAATGTGTTCGAATTTAGAACATTCGTAACGGTTTGTGTGCGACATTTTTATAAATACCGATTGATAAATGCGACACTTTATTGTGTTTGAAAAATGATAATTGCCTTATCAATGTAAATGAAAACTTACGAGACGATTCGTGAGGCTGTGTGCGTGATATTGATTGTAATGAATTTTATACGTCGTTCTCATTTATGTTAGGTACTTAATTACACACGACAAATAAAACAACTTGAGCCGATACGTATAGACACTTCCAAAGACGGTGGAGGCGAGGGGAGATAGGAATCGTATGTTTTCGGATTAATTCGTTCGTAAAATCGTCTCCTCCGATAAGAATGGCAACTGCTGTGTACTAATTGAATCTACAATTGCGCTGGGATGTCTGATTTCATTAGACGCCGATGTGTGAGTGGCGGGAGGGGTAAGCGAGGAATTACTCCCCGTAAACATTAACGAAAAATTGCTTACTTTTAATATGTCAAGCTCAAGGATAATGGGACTGACGTTACGTCATTAAAAATGATTTTGCAAGATCCCGAGTAATTGTTGATTATAACATATCTGTTCTGCAGACGCAAGAATCAATTTGAATATTCAGAAAGCGTTCGCATCTTGAAAACAACACGACGAGGGCGAAAATGTGTATTGTTTCAGAATAATGGTATTTATATGCTACATTGGTTTCAAGGGAAATCACTCTCTGAATCGTCCATAACGTCTGTATCAGGCACTTGCGAGGCTCAGAAGCGAAACGTCGCAAGCTGCCGACCGGCTTGTCTCTTACGCCGTTCGTCTTCTGAATGCGGTCCCGAATCCGATATTACTTAAGCTCGTATTGAAATTTAGGTGGGGGCGAAGATTTGGTAGAATATTAAACATTCACGTTTATTAGTTTGTCCTCGAACGTATTTGGAAGTCTAAACGGGGGTAGTTTCGATGGGAAACTCGGAAAGTGTGTTAACGAGTCCACCCCGTAGTGTATTTTGCTAATGGGGATTACATCCAGTCGATTGTGCGGTGTAACTTCGTCGGGACAAAAACTTGACGCAATAACTGGTTGATGCGAGAACTTTTTGTCACGTATTCGCAACGTAATTGAAAGTTTAGCTCGATGATTACAACACGTAATGGAGCGACGATCGAGCGAGATGAAAGGGCCGAGTATCAAAGGCGCCAATACGAAACGTTTATGAAAAGCTAGAAGAAAATTGGTATCGTATGATCTACTTTTTATACAGATAAAGGGGCATACAAAGGCCGCTATCGGAAGGAAAACGAAAGGGTAATGCGGGCATAAGATGCGCATCGTCACACACGGCCTAATCACAGTCTCCCCAACCTCCCCAACTTTTGCATATTGCCCAAACTTCCCCACTGGGGTGTATATTTTTGCTGGTAGGATAATTCTTTACCGCATCAACTGTTGCTATTCGATTTTCGATTTTGTTACCTTCTTTTACAGTTGTTTAGCATGTAATGTGACAATTTCGCTTGCGGGATGGTTCTTACTGTTTTGCGGGTAGGAGAAACAAGTTTATCGGAAAGTGAGTTTTATCGTCTACGAAATAAGGTTGCGGGAATGTTTTCGCGTGTGTAAGCTCGCTTATAAGGGTGCTATGACGTTTGAGGGATTCGTCTTAATTGTGAGTGTTGTGTTCTAGTATTGATTTTTTAATGTGTGTCTCGCTTTTATCTGTTGTACGAATGTGAGCGACCGCATTTTCATTTTAACTCTAATTAGCTGTTGTACGATTTTGTGTTTCGGTTTTGATAGCTTGTCGTTAATTACGACTGCGATGTTTGTTTATATGGATGATTTAATAATCGAAAAATAATAAAGTTGCGCAATTACTCAGTGCAATTAAGAAAGATTAAAATGAAAGAGTAAATCACGGTACTTGTGCAATGTAAAGAAAATAGCATATCTCAGTTTATTATGAGCGCCGTAAATATTCTAACATCAGGGGCAATTACCAGAAACAAATATTAAAATTCCCGGCCACATTTCATAGCGACTAACGATCACAATGTTGCTACAATCAAAAAAGGACATAAAATGGAAATGTTTCTAGAAATCGCTAACCCACTTCATGTGGTAATTAATGTCAATTTTATTTATAATTATAATGGCGGCGAGTGTGTTGTATGAAAAAATGATTTGCAATGTGTCAACATAACTTGACCATCTGCTGAGCAAGAATGATAAGTACTAGGCATCTAGACTGTAATTAAAGCCTGGATCTTAAACGCACTCTAGATTATATTGAATTATCTTGTGCTATAAAATTGTTGGTGTTTTTATATTCAAAAATGCTTTTTGCTGCACCCTCATGCTCGTTTTGTATGCTGGATATGGCTTATAAGTTATGTGGTGTATTTTTGCAAAGATACATGCGTAGATGGAAAAATTCACTTTAAAATAACTTGTTTGTCTACTATTTATTGTGAGTATGCTATCTATTCCTACATACATATGTCAATAAAAACTTTAGACCCGATTTCACCAATATTTTCTAAAACAGAGATTTATTAATCGAGCT